>NC_045680.1:29385879-29661455 GCF_003331165.1 Xiphophorus hellerii
TATTTTGACCGAGCTGCATCAAACTTGGCCTGAGTGATCCTGGAGGCTTGCCCGTCGATCCTACGTCATCACATTGTGACGTCATCTAAGCCCCGCCCCCTCGGAACCGGAAGTGCCGTTTTTTTCCTTGGAAAGCTCTGTTTATGGCTCTCTTGACCTAATCAAGGTGATTCTGTGTTGGATGACAGATAGGAAGTTGGTCTCGCTTGCTTTAAAGTGCCAAGAGTTTTCAATGGCGGCAACGCCGTTCGTATACGTTTGCCTCTACATTCCACATATTTTGACCGAGCTGCATCAAACTTGGCCTGAGTGATCCTGGAGGCTTGCCCGTCGATCCTACGTCATCATATTATGACGTAATCTAAGCCCCGCCCCCTCGGAACTGGAAGTGCCGTTTTTTTCCTTGGAAAGCTCCGTTTATGGCTCTCTTGACCTAATCAAGATGATTCGGATGATAAACTCTGTCAATGCTCACTGCTGGCTGAACCGTGTGGGCGTGGCCAAATGGCGAATATCAGTCCCTCGCCATATACATACGTTTGGCTCTAATTCACACATGGATCATCCGATTGGCGCCAAACTGGATATGTATGACCTTTGTTCTGCTCTAAAGAGCCCAACGGGTTTGAGATGTAATTTGGGGAAAATGCGCGACAGCTTCTGCAGCGGCTAGCGGGCGGCGGTGCTGGAAACTGCGGCAGAGCTTCTGCGGTGGGGAGCGGGCTGCGGCTCTGGAAAACGCGCGAGAGCTTCTGCGGTGGCCGGAACCCCCGCGGTGGCCAATAGGCCGGAGCGGCGCTTGCTGCGAGGGCCGCCCGAGGCTGCTTGCAGCTTTAATTAGGCCCGAGCAGCAAAGCGCTGCGAAGGCCTATTGTATCTGTACTGTTTCTTATTATTAGGCCCGAGCAGCAAAGCGCTGCGAAGGCCTATTGTTTCTGTACTGTTTCTTATTATTATTACGATTCTGCCCCCCCAAAGAGGCGCCTTTTTGGGGGCTTTATCATATTCAAAAACTCACCAAACTTGGCGGTGGCGACTAGAAAATTTAAAAATTTTGAATTTTAAGGTTGTCGCAAAAATCGCAAAAAAAATTGCTGAACGGCGGCAACTAGCAATTTTCTGTTGACACAATGGTATGAACGTACTTCATCGTAGAGACATGAAATTTGGTACACATGTAGAGCTCACCAAAAGACTCAGAACTTACATTTAATGTTATAAGCCAACTATCACAGGAAGTCGGCCATTTTGTATTGAACGTCCATTTTTTACCTCGATTTTGACGTTTACAGCCTTCGTATTTGATCGAACTCCTCCTAGGGATTTCGATTGATCGACTTCAAACTTGGTCAGTCTGATCATAAGGCATGTTTGATTTAAAGTTATCAAATTGGTGAGTTTTGGAGCATGTTGAAGGGGGGTTAGCAGGGGTCAAAGTTCACCTACTCGCCATGAAACACGAAACTCTTATATTTCCTATACAAAAACACATAGAGGGACCAAACTTTCAGTGATTGATCGTCATCGGGTGCCCTACAATACCCTATAATCAAATGATGACATCACTTAGGCCACGCCCCCTGAGAACAGGAAGTGTCATGTTTTACTGTGAACGGTCGCTATCTTAGCCCTTTGACCTCATCAATATGAAACTGTGTCCAGAGACAGAAGACATGTTGGTGTGTTTAGGATTCCAACCCTGACCGGCTTTGACATAGCAGGTGGGCGTGGCGGCGTGGCGAAGTGACCTGTAACGCCGTTGCCATACGTTTGGCTCTGAATTCCACAATTTCGGGCCCAGCTGCTCCAAACTCACTAGGATGGATCCTTATCCACTCACCGACAGGAATTCATAACAAAATTTGGTGGGCGTGGCCTAATTTCTCTATAGCGACCCCTAGAGTATTTTAAATGAACAGCCCCAAGCCATGCTTAAACCTAGAATTACGAAACTTGGTACACATGTGTATTTTGTCGGGACGTACAAAAAAGTCTCTTAGAGCTATGCTCTAAACCCAACAGGAAGTCGGCCATTTTAGATTGAATTTCATTTGACCTCGATTTTGACGTTTACAGCATTCGTATTTGATCGAACTCCTCCTAGGGATTTCGATTGATCGGCTTCAAACTCGGTCAGTCTGATCATAAGGCATGTCTGATTTAAAGTTATCAAATTGGTGACTGTATGAGCTTGCTGAAGGGGGGTTACCAGGGGTCAAAGTTCACCTACTCGCCATGAAACACGAAACTCTTATATATCCTGCACAGAAACTCACAGAGACACCAAATTTTCAGTTATTGATCAACAATAGGTGTCCTAAAATACCCTGTGGTGAAATGATGACATCGCTTAGGCCACGCCCCCTGAGAACAGGAAGTGTCATGTTTTACTGTGAACGGTCGCTATCTTAGCCCTTTGACCTAATCAACATGAACCTGTGTCCAGAGACAGAAGACATGTTGGTGTGTTGAGGTTTCCAACCCTGACCGGCTTTGAGATAGCAGCTGGGCGTGGCGGCGTGGCGAAGTGACCTGTAACGCCGATGCCATACGTTTGCTTCTAGATTCCACATGTTTCGACCGAGCTGCACCAAACTTGGCTTGAGTGATGCTGGTGTGATACCTGAAAATTCTATGTCATCAGATTATGACGTCATCTAAGCCCCGCCCCCTCAGAACAGGAAGTGCTATTTTTTTCCTTGGAAACTTTCATCTATGGCTCTCTTGACCTAATCAAGGTGATTCTGTGTTGGATGACAGATAGGAAGTTGGTCTCGCTTGCTTTAAAGTGCCAAGAGTTTTCAATGGCGGCAACGCCGTTCGTATACGTTTGCCTCTACATTCCACATATTTTGACCGAGCTGCATCAAACTTGGCCTGAGTGATCCTGGAGGCTTGCCCGTCAATCCTACGTCATCACATTATGACGTCATCTAAGCCCCGCCCCCTCGGAACCGGAAGTGCCGTTTTTTTCCTTGGAAAGCTCTGTTTATGGCTCTCTTGACCTAATCAAGGTGATTCTGTGTTGGATGACAGATAGGAAGTTGGTCTCGCTTGCTTTAAAGTGCCAAGAGTTTTCAATGGCGGCAACGCCGTTCGTATACGTTTGCCTCTACATTCCACATATTTTGACCGAGCTGCATCAAACTTGGCCTGAGTGATCCTGGAGGCTTGCCCGTCGATCCTACGTCATCACATTATGACGTTATCTAAGCCCCGCCCCCTCGGAACAGGAAGTGCCGTGTTTTTCCTTGGAAAGCTCTGTTTATTGCTCTCTTGACCTAATCAAGGTGATTCTGTGTTGGATGACAGATAGGAAGTTGGTCTCGCTTGCTTTAAAGTGCCAAGAGTTTTCAATGGCGGCAACGCCGTTCGTATACGTTTGCCTCTACATTCCACATATTTTGACCGAGCTGCATCAAACTTGGCCTGAGTGATCCTGGAGGCTTGCCCGTCGATCCTACGTCATCATATTATGACGTCATCTAAGCCCCGCCCCCTCGGAACAGGAAGTGCCGTTTTTTTCCTTGGAAAGCTCTGTTTATGACTCTCTTGACCTAATCAAGATGATTCGGATGATAAACTCTGTCAATGCTCACTGCTGGCTGAACCGTGTGGGCGTGGCCAAATGGCGAATATCAGTCCCTCGCCATATACATACGTTTGGCTCTAATTCACACATGGATCATCCGATTGGCGCCAAACTGGATATGTATGACCTTTGTTCTGCTCTAAAGAGCCCAACGGGTTTGAGATGTAATTTGAGGAAAATCCGCGACAGCTTCTGCAGCGGCTAGCGGGCGGCAGTGCTGGAAACTGCGGCAGAGCTTCTGCGGTGGGGAGCGGGCTGCGGCTCTGGAAAACGCGCGAGAGCTTCTGCGGTGGCCGGAACCCCCGCGGTGGCCAATAGGCCGGAGCGGCGCTTGCTGCGAGGGCCGCCCGAGGCTGCTCGCAGCTTTAATTAGGCCCGAGCAGCAAAGCGCTGCGAAGGCCTATTGTTTCTGTACTGTTTCTTATTATTATTACGATTCTGCCCCCCCAAAGAGGCGCCTTTTTGGGGGCTTTATCATATTCAAAAACTCACCAAACTTGGCGGTCGCGACTAGAAAATTTAAAAATTTTGAATTTTAAGGTTGTCGCAAAAATCGCAAAAAAAATTGCTGAACGGCGGCAACTAGCAATTTTCTGTTGACACAATGGTATGAACGTACTTCATCGTAGAGACATGAAATTTGGTACACTTGTAGAGCTCACCAAAACACTCAGAACTTACATTTAATGTTATAAGCCAACTATCACAGAAAGTCGGCCATTTTGTATTGAACGTCCATTTTTTTCCTCGATTTTGACGTTTACAGCCTTCGTATTTGATCGAACTCCTCCTAGGGATTTCGATTGATCGGCTTCAAACTCGGTCAGTCTGATCATAAGGCATGTTTGATTTAAAGTTATCAAATTGGTGAGTTTTGGAGCATGTTGAAGGGGGGTTAGCAGGGGTCAAAGTTCACCTACTCGCCATGAAACACGAAACTCTTATATTTCCTATACAAAAACACATAGAGGGACCAAACTTTCAGTGATTGATCGTCATCGGGTGCCCTACACTACCCTATGGTCAAATGATGACATCACTTAGGCCACGCCCCCTGAGAACAGGAAGTGTCATGTTTTACTGTGAACGGTCGCTATCTTAGCCCTTTGACCTAATCAACATGAAACTGTGTCCAGAGACAGAAGACATCTTGGTGTGTTGAGGATTCCAACCCTGACCGGCTTTGACATAGCAGGTGGGCGTGGAGGCGTGGCGAAGTGACCTGTAACGCCGTTGCCATACGTTTGGCTCTGAATTCCACAATTTCGGGCCCAGCTGCTCCAAACTCACTAGGATGGATCCTTATCCACCCACCGACAGGAATTCATAACAAAATTTGGTGGGCGTGGCCTAATTTCTCTATAGCGACCCCTAGAGTATTTTAAATGAACAGCCCTAAGCCATGCTTTAACCTAGAATTACGAAACTTGGTACACATGTGTATCTTGTCAGGACGTACAAAAAAGTCTATTACAGCCATGGTCGAAACCCAACAGGAAGTCGGCCATTTTAGATTGAAGTTCATTTGACCTCGATTTTGACGTTTACAGCCTTTGCATTTGATCGAACTCCTCCTAGGGATTTCGATTGATCGGCTTCAAACTCGGTCAGTCTGATCATAAGGCATGTCTGATTTAAAGTTATCAAATTGGTGACTGTCTGAGATTGCTGAAGGGGGGTTACCAGGGGTCAAAGTTCACCTACTCGCCATGAAACACGAAACTCTTATATATCCTGCACAGAAACTCACAGAGACACCAAATTTTCAGTTATTGATCAACAATAGGTGTCCTAAAATACCCTGTGGTGAAATTATGACATCGCTTAGGCCACGCCCCCTGAGAACAGGAAGTGTCATGTTTTACTGTGAACGGTCGCTATCTTAGCCCTTTGACCTAATCAACATGAAACTGTGTCCAGAGACAGAAGACATGTTGGTGTGTTGTGGATTCAAGCCCTGACCGGCTGCGATGAAGCAGCTGGGTGTGGCGGCGTGGCGAAGTGACCTGTAACGCCGATGCCATACGTTTGCTTCTAGATTCCACATGTTTCGACCGAGCTGCACCAAACTTGGCCTCAGTGATGCTGTTGTGATGCCTGACAATGCTATGTCATCATATTATGACGTCATCTAAGCCCCGCCCCCTCAGAATGAATTAGAGAGATCTTCTGTGTAATTACATAATAAACAGTACATGTTCGTCGTTTGTAGGGCAATGCTGCCCTCTGCTGGCCACTGAAATAGTTTCATTATTTCAGTAATTCGACACCAGAGGGCAGCATTGCCCTGCAGATGAAATTCTTCGATTTTGTAATACACAGGAAAAAATGAAAAATTGGTATTTCTAACACAAAAACTCACAGAGACTCCAAACTTTCAGTGATTGATCGTCATCAGGTGGCCTACAATACCATATGGTCAAATGATGACATCACGTAGGCCACGCCCCCTGAGAACAGGAAGTGTCATGTTTTACTGTGAACGGTCGCTCTCTTAGCCCTTTGACCTAATCAACATGAACCTGTGTCCAGAGACAGAAGACATGTTGGTGTGTTGAGGTTTCCAACCCTGACCGGCTTTGAGATAGCAGCTGGGCGTGGCGGCGTGGCGAAGTGACCTGTAACGCCGATGCCATACTTTTGCTTCTAGATTCCACATGTTTCGACCGAGCTGCACCAAACTTGGCTTGAGTGATGCTGGTGTGATGTCTGAAAATTCTATGTCATCAGATTATGACGTCATCTAAGCCCCGCCCCCTCAGAACAGGAAGTGCTATTTTTTTCCTTGGAAACTTTCATCTATGGCTCTCTTGACCTAATCAAGGTGATTCTGTGTTGGATGACAGATAGGAAGTTGATCTCGCTTGCTTTAAAGTGCCAAGAGTTTTCAATGGCGGCAACGCCGTTCGTATACGTTTGCCTCTACATTCCACATATTTTGACCGAGCTGCATCAAACTTGGCCTGAGTGATCCTGGAGGCTTGCCCGTCGATCCTACGTCATCATATTATGACGTAATCTAAGCCCCGCCCCCCCGGAACAGGAAGTGCCGTTTTTTTCCTTGGAAAGCTCTGTTTATGGCTCTCTTGACCTAATCAAGATGATACGGATGATAAACTCTGTCAATGCTCACTGCTGGCTGAACCGTGTGGGCGTGGCCAAATGGCGAATATCAGTCCCTCGCCATATACATACGTTTGGCTCTAATTCACACATGGATCATCCGATTGGCGCCAAACTGGATATGTATGACCTTTGTTCTGCTCTAAAGAGCCCAACGGGTTTGAGATGTAATTTGGGGAAAATGCGCGACAGCTTCTGCAGCGGCTAGCGGGCGGCAGTGCTGGAAACTGCGGCAGAGCTTCTGCGGTGGGGAGCGGGCTGCGGCTCTGGAAAACGCGCGAGAGCTTCTGCGGTGGCCGGAACCCCCGCGGTGGCCAATAGGCCGGAGCGGCGCTTGCTGCGAGGGCCGCCCGAGGCTGCTTGCAGCTTTAATTATTCTTATTATTCTTCCACCCAAATGAATTGCCTTTTTGGGGGCTTTATCATATTCAAAAACTCACCAAACTTGGCGGTCGCGACTAGAAAAATTCAAAATTTTGAATTTTAAGGTTGTCGCAAAAATCGCAAAAAAAATTGCTCAACGGCGGCAACTAGCAATTTTCTGTTGACACAATGGTATGAACGTACTTCATCGTAGAGACATGAAATTTGGTACACTTGTAGAGCTCACCAAAAGACTCAGAACTTACATTTAATGTTATTAGCCAACTATCACAGGAAGTCGGCCATTTTGTATTGAACGTCCATTTTTTTTCCTCGATTTTGACGTTTACAGCCTTCGTATTTGATCGAACTCCTCCTAGGGATTTCGATTGATCGACTTCAAACTCGGTCAGTCTGATCATAAGGCATGTTTGATTTAAAGTTATCAAATTGGTGAGTTTTGGAGTATGTTGAAGGGGGGTTAGCAGGGGTCAAAGTTCACCTACTCGCCATGAAACACGAAACTCTTATATTTCCTATAAAAAAACACATAGAGGGACCAAACTTTCAGTGATTGATCGGCATCGGATGTCCTAAAATACCCTGTGGTGAAATGATGACATCACTTAAGCCACGCCCCCTGAGAACAGGAAGTGTCATGTTTTACTGTGAGCGGTCGCTCTCTTAGCCCTTTGACCTAATCAACATGAAACTGTGTCCAGACACAGAAGACATGTTGGTGTGTTGAGGATTCCAACCCTGACCGGCTTTGAGATAGCAGCTGGGCGTGGCGGCGTGGCGAAGTGACCTGTAACGCCGATGCCATACGTTTGCTTCTAGATTCCACATGTTTCGACCGAGCTGCACCAAACTTGGCTTGAGTGATGCTGGTGTGATGTCTGAAAATTCTATGTCATCAGATTATGACGTCATCTAAGCCCCGCCCCCTCAGAACAGGAAGTGCTATTTTTTTCCTTGGAAACTTTCATCTATGGCTCTCTTGACCTAATCAAGGTGATTCTGTGTTGGATGACAGATAGGAAGTTGATCTCGCTTGCTTTAAAGTGCCAAGAGTTTTCAATGGCGGCAACGCCGTTCGTATACGTTTGCCTCTACATTCCACATATTTTGACCGAGCTGCATCAAACTTGGCCTGAGTGATCCTGGAGGCTTGCCCGTCGATCCTACGTCATCATATTATGACGTCATCTAAGCCCCGCCCCCTCGGAACAGGAAGTGCCGTTTTTTTCCTTGGAAAGCTCCGTTTATGGCTCTCTTGACCTAATCAAGATGATTCGGATGATGAGCTCTGTCATTGCTCGCTGCTGGCTGAACCGTGTGGGCGTGGCCAAATGGCGAATATCAGTCCCTCGCCATATTCATACGTTTGGCTCTAATTCAAGCATGGATCATCCGATTGGCTCCAAACTGGATATGTATGACCTTTGTTCACCTCTAAAGAGCCCAACGGGATTGAGATGTAATTTGGCTCCACTGCGCCCCCTAAGTTAATACATCGGCTGTATCTCCTCGATGCATCGACCGATCTGCACCAGATTTTTTGACAGTCGTCGGGGAGCGCCGCCGAACGCATTCACGCGTGTCGCCCGGTGGACGGGCATGGAAAATGCGCGACAGCTTCTGCGGCGGCTAGCGGGCGGCGGTGCTGGAAACTGCGGCAGAGCTTCTGCGGTGGGGAGTTGGCTGCGGCTCTGGAAATCGTGCGAGAGCTTCTGCGGTGGCTGGAACCCCCACGGTGGCCAATAGGCCGGAGCGGCGCTTGCTGCGAGGGCCGCCCGAGGCTGCTTGCAGCTTTAATTATTATTATTATTCTTCCCACCTCTTCGTGTGCCTTTTTGGGGGCTTTATCATACTCAAAAACTCACCAAACTTGGCGGTCGCAACTAGAAAATTTAAAAATTTTGAATTTTAAGGTCGTCGCAAAAATCGCAAAAAAAATTGCTGAACGGCGGCAACTAGCAATTTTCTGTTGACACAATGGTATGAACGTACTTCATCGTAGAGACATGAAATTTGGTACACTTGTAGAGCTCACCAAAAGACTCAGAACTTACATTTAATGTTATAAGCCAACTATCACAGAAAGTCGGCCATTTTGTATTGAACGTCCATTTTTTACCTCGATTTTGACGTTTACAGCCTTCGTATTTGATCGAACTCCTCCTAGGGATTTCGATTGATCGACTTCAAACTCGGTCAGTCTGATCATAAGGCATGTTTGATTTAAAGTTATCAAATTGGTGAGTTTTGGAGCATGTTGAAGGGGGGTTAGCAGGGGTCAAAGTTCACCTACTCGCCATGAAACACGAAACTCTTATATTTCCTATATAAAAACACATAGAGGGACCAAACTTTCATTGATTGATCGGCATCGGGTGCCCTACAATACCCTATGGTGAAATGATGACATCACTTAGGCCACGCCCCCTGAGAACAGGAAATGTCATGTTTTACTGTGAACGGTCGCTATCTTAGCCCTTTGACCTCATCAACATGAAACTGTGTCCAGAGACAGAAGACATGTTGGTGTGTTGAGTATTCCAACCCCGACCGGCTGCGATGAAGCAGGTGGGCGTGGCGGCGTTGCGAACGCCGTCGAATTTCGTTTGGCTCTGAATTCCACAATTTCGGGCCCAGCTGCTCCAAACTCACTAGGATGGATCCTTATCCACCCACCGACAGGAATTCATAAAAAAATTTGGTGGGCGTGGCCTAATTTCTCTATAGCGACCCCTAGAGTATTTTAAATGAACAGCCCCAAGCCATGCTTTATCCTAGAATTACGAAACTTGGTACATATGTGTATCTTGTCAGGACGTACAAAAAAGTCTATTAGAGCCATGGTCGAAACCCAACAGGAAGTCGGCCATTTTGTATTGAAGGTCCATGTTGGACCTCGAGTTTGACGTTTACAGCCTTTGCATTTGATCGAACTCCTCCTAGGGATTTCGATTGATCGGCTTCAAACTCGGTCAGTCTGATCATAAGGCATGTCTGATTTAAAGTTATCAAATTGGTGACTGTATGAGCTTGCTGAAGGGGGGTTACCAGGGGTCAAAGTTCACCTACCCGCCATGAAACACGAAACTCTTATATATCCTGCACAGAAACTCACAGAGACACCAAATTTTCAGTTATTGATCAACAATAGGTGTCCTAAAATACCCTGTGGTGAAATTATGACATCGCTTAGGCCACGCCCCCTGAGAACAGGAAGTGTCATGTTTTACTGTGAACGGTTGCTATCTTAGCCCTTTGACCTAATCAACATGAAACTGTGTCCAGAGACAGAAGACATGTTGGTGTGTTGTGGATTCAAGCCCTGACCGACTGCGATGAAGCAGCTGGGTGTGGCGGCGTGGCGAAGTGACCTGTAACGCCGATGCCATACGTTTGCTTCTAGATTCCACATGTTTCGACCGAGCTGCACCAAACTTGGCCTCAGTGATGCTGTTGTGATGCCTGACAATACTATGTCATCATATTATGACGTCATCTAAGCCCCGCCCCCTCAGAATGAATTAGAGAGATCTTCTGTGTAATTACATAATAAACAATACATGTTCGTCGTTTGTAGGGCAATGCTGCCCTCTGCTGGCCACTGAAATAGTTTCATTATTTCAGTAATTCGACACCAGAGGGCAGCATTGCCCTGCAGATGAAATTCTTCGATTTTGTAATACACAGGAAAAAATGAAAAATTGGTATTTCTAACACAAAAACTCACAGAGACTCCAAACTTTCAGTGATTGATCGTCATCAGGTGGCCTACAATACCATACGGTCAAATGATGACATCACGTAGGCCACGCCCCCTGAGAACAGGAAGTGTCATGTTTTACTGTGAACGGTCGCTCTCTTAGCCCTTTGACCTAATCAACATGAACCTGTGTCCAGAGACAGAAGACATGTTGGTGTGTTGAGGTTTCCAACCCTGACCGGCTTTGAGATAGCAGCTGGGCGTGGCGGCGTGGCGAAGTGACCTGTAACGCCGATGCCATACTTTTGCTTCTAGATTCCACATGTTTCGACCGAGCTGCACCAAACTTGGCTTGAGTGATGCTGGTGTGATGTCTGAAAATTCTATGTCATCAGATTATGACGTCATCTAAGCCCCGCCCCCTCAGAACAGGAAGTGCTATTTTTTTCCTTGGAAACTTTCATCTATGGCTCTCTTGACCTAATCAAGGTGATTCTGTGTTGGATGACAGATAGGAAGTTGATCTCGCTTGCTTTAAAGTGCCAAGAGTTTTCAATGGCGGCAACGCCGTTCGTATACGTTTGCCTCTACATTCCACATATTTTGACCGAGCTGCATCAAACTTGGCCTGAGTGATCCTGGAGGCTTGCCCGTCGATCCTACGTCATCATATTATGACGTCATCTAAGCCCCGCCCCCTCGGAACAGGAAGTGCCGTTTTTTTCCTTGGAAAGCTCCGTTTATGGCTCTCTTGACCTAATCAAGATGATTCGGATGATGAGCTCTGTCATTGCTCGCTGCTGGCTGAACCGTGTGGGCGTGGCCAAATGGCGAATATCAGTCCCTCGCCATATTCATACGTTTGGCTCTAATTCACACATGGATCATCCGATTGGCTCCAAACTGGATATGTATGACCTTTGTTCACCTCTAAAGAGTCCAACGGGATTGAGATGTAATTTGGCTCCACTGCACCCCCTAAGTTAATACATCGGCCGTATCTCCTCGACGCATCGACCGATCTGCACCAGATTTTTCGACAGTCGTCGGGGATCGCCGCCGAACGCATTCACGCGTGTCGCCCGGTGGACGGGCGGGGGAAATGCGAGACAGCTTCTGCGGCGGCTGGCGGGCGGCGGTGCTGGAGACTGCGCCGGAGCTTCCGCGGTGGGGAGCGGGCTGCGGCTCCGGAAACCGAGCGAGAGCTTCTGCGGTGGCCGGAACCCCCGCGGTGGCCAATAGGCCGGAGCGGCGCTTGCTGCGAGGGCCGCCCGAGGCTGCTCGCAGCTTTAATTAGGCCCGAGCAGCAAAGCGCTGCGAAGGCCTATTGTATCTGTACTGTTTATTATTATTATTATTACGATTCTTCCCACCTCTTCGTGTGCCTTTTTGGGGGCTTTATCATATTCAAAAACTCACCAAACTTGGCGGTCGCGACTAGAAAATTTAAAAATTTTGAATTTTAAGGTTGTCGCAAAAATCGCAAAAAAAATTGCTGAACGGCAGCAACTAGCAATTTTCTGTTGACACAATGGTATGAACGTACTTCATCGTAGAGACATGAAATTTGGTACACTTGTAGAGCTCACCAAAAGACTCAGAACTTACATTTAATGTTATAAGCCAACTATCACAGAAAGTCGGCCATTTTGTATTGAACGTCCATTTTTTTCCTCGATTTTGACGTTTACAGCCTTCGTATTTGATCGAACTCCTCCTAGGGATTTCGATTGATCGGCTTCAAACTCGGTCAGTCTGATCATAAGGCATGTTTGATTTAAAGTTATCAAATTGGTGAGTTTTGGAGCATGTTGAAGGGGGGTTAGCAGGGGTCAAAGTTCACCTACTCGCCATGAAACACGAAACTCTTATATTTCCTATACAAAAACACATAGAGGGACCAAACTTTCAGTGATTGATCGTCATCGGGTGCCCTACACTACCCTATGGTCAAATGATGACATCACTTAGGCCACGCCCCCTGAGAACAGGAAGTGTCATGTTTTACTGTGAACGGTCGCTATCTTAGCCCTTTGACCTAATCAACATGAAACTGTGTCCAGAGACAGAAGACATCTTGGTGTGTTGAGGATTCCAACCCTGACCGGCTTTGACATAGCAGGTGGGCGTGGAGGCGTGGCGAAGTGACCTGTAACGCCGTTGCCATACGTTTGGCTCTGAATTCCACAATTTCGGGCCCAGCTGCTCCAAACTCACTAGGATGGATCCTTATCCACCCACCGACAGGAATTCATAACAAAATTTGGTGGGCGTGGCCTAATTTCTCTATAGCGACCCCTAGAGTATTTTAAATGAACAGCCCTAAGCCATGCTTTAACCTAGAATTACGAAACTTGGTACACATGTGTATCTTGTCAGGACGTACAAAAAAGTCTATTACAGCCATGGTCGAAACCCAACAGGAAGTCGGCCATTTTAGATTGAAGTTCATTTGACCTCGATTTTGACGTTTACAGCCTTTGCATTTGATCGAACTCCTCCTAGGGATTTCGATTGATTGGCTTCAAACTCGGTCAGTCTGATCATAAGGCATGTCTGATTTAAAGTTATCAAATTGGTGACTGTCTGAGATTGCTGAAGGGGGGTTACCAGGGGTCAAAGTTCACCTACTCGCCATGAAACACGAAACTCTTATATATCCTGCACAGAAACTCACAGAGACACCAAATTTTCAGTTATTGATCAACAATAGGTGTCCTAAAATACCCTGTGGTGAAATTATGACATCGCTTAGGCCACGCCCCCTGAGAACAGGAAGTGTCATGTTTTACTGTGAACGGTCGCTATCTTAGCCCTTTGACCTAATCAACATGAAACTGTGTCCAGAGACAGAAGACATGTTGGTGTGTTGTGGATTCAAGCCCTGACCGGCTGCGATGAAGCAGCTGGGTGTGGCGGCGTGGCGAAGTGACCTGTAACGCCGATGCCATACGTTTGCTTCTAGATTCCACATGTTTCGACCGAGCTGCACCAAACTTGGCCTCAGTGATGCTGTTGTGATGCCTGACAATGCTATGTCATCATATTATGACGTCATCTAAGCCCCGCCCCCTCAGAATGAATTAGAGAGATCTTCTGTGTAATTACATAATAAACAGTACATGTTCGTCGTTTGTAGGGCAATGCTGCCCTCTGCTGGCCACTGAAATAGTTTCATTATTTCAGTAATTCGACACCAGAGGGCAGCATTGCCCTGCAGATGAAATTCTTCGATTTTGTAATACACAGGAAAAAATGAAAAATTGGTATTTCTAACACAAAAACTCACAGAGACTCCAAACTTTCAGTGATTGATCGTCATCAGGTGGCCTACAATACCATATGGTCAAATGATGACATCACGTAGGCCACGCCCCCTGAGAACAGGAAGTGTCATGTTTTACTGTGAACGGTCGCTCTCTTAGCCCTTTGACCTAATCAACATGAACCTGTGTCCAGAGACAGAAGACATGTTGGTGTGTTGAGGTTTCCAACCCTGACCGGCTTTGAGATAGCAGCTGGGCGTGGCGGCGTGGCGAAGTGACCTGTAACGCCGATGCCATACTTTTGCTTCTAGATTCCACATGTTTCGACCGAGCTGCACCAAACTTGGCTTGAGTGATGCTGGTGTGATGTCTGAAAATTCTATGTCATCAGATTATGACGTCATCTAAGCCCCGCCCCCTCAGAACAGGAAGTGCTATATTTTTCCTTGGAAACTTTCATCTATGGCTCTCGACCTAACCAAGGTGATTCTGTGTTGGATGACAGATAGGAAGTTGATCTCGCTTGCTTTAAAGTGCCAAGAGTTTTCAATGGCGGCAACGCCATTCGTATACGTTTGCCTCTACATTCCACATATTTTGACCGAGCTGCATCAAACTTGGCCTGAGTGATCCTGGAGGCTTGCCCGTCAATCCTACGTCATCACATTATGACGTCATCTAAGCCCCGCCCCCTCGGAACAGGAAGTGCCATTTTTTTCCTTGGAAAGCTCTGTTTATGGCTCTCTTGACCTAATCAAGATGATTCGGATGATAAACTCTGTCAATGCTCGCTGCTGGCTGAACCGTGTGGGCGTGGCCAAATGGCGAACATCAGTCCCTCGCCATATGCATACGTTTGGCTCTAAATCACACACGGATCATCCGATTGGCGCCAAACTGGATATGTATGATCTTTGTTCACCTCTAAAGAGCCCAACGAGTTTGAGATGTAATTTGGCTCCACTGCGCCCCCTAAGTTAATACATCGGCTGTGTCTCCTCGAGGCATCGACCGATCTGCACCAGATTTTTTGACAGTGGTCGGGGAGCGCTGCCGAACGCATTCACGCATGTCGCCTGGTGGACGGGCGTGGAAAATGCGCGACAGCCTCTGCGGTGGCTAGTGGGCGGCGGTGCTGGAAACTGCGGCAGAGCTTCTGTGGTGGGGAGTTGGCTGCGGCTCTGGAAATCGTGCGAGAGCTTCTGCGGTGGCTGGAACCCCCGCGGTGGCCAATAGGCCGGAGCGGCGCTTGCTGCGAGGGCCGCCCGAGGCTGCTCGCAGCTTTAATTATTCTTATTATTCTTCCACCCAAATGAATTGCCTTTTTGGGGGCTTTATCATATTCAAAAACTCACCAAACTTGGCGGTCGCGACTAGAAAAATTCAAAATTTTGAATTTTAAGGTTGTCACAAAAATCGCAAAAAAAATTGCTCAACGGCAGCAACTAGCAATTTTCTGTTGACACAATGGTATGAACGTACTTCATCGTAGAGACATGAAATTTGGTACACTTGTAGAGCTCACCAAAAGACTCAGAACTTACATTTAATGTTATTAGCCAACTATCACAGGAAGTCAGCCATTTTGTCTTGAACGTCCATTTTTTTCCTCGATTTTGACGTTTACAGCCTTCGTATTTGATCGAACTCCTCCTAGGGATTTCGATTGATCGGCTTCAAACTCGGTCAGTCTGATCATAAGGCATGTTTGATTTAAAGTTATCAAATTGGTGAGTTTTGGAGCATGTTGAAGGGGGGTTAGCAGGGGTCAAAGTTCACCTACTCGCCATGAAACACGAAACTCTTATATTTCCTATATAAAAACACATAGAGGGACCAAACTTTCACTGATTGATCGTCATCGGGTGTCCTAAAATACCCTGTGGTGAAATGATGACATCACTTAGGCCACGCCCCCTGAGAACAGGAAGTGTCATGTTTTACTGTGAACGGTCGCTATCTTAGCCCTTTGACCTCATCAACATGAAACTGTGTCCAGAGACAGAAGACATGTTGGTGTGTTGAGCATTCCAACCCCGACCGGCTTTGACATAGCAGGTGGGCGTGGCGGCGTGGCGAAGTGACCTGTAACGCCGTTGCCATACGTTTGGCTCTGAATTCCACAATTTCGGGCCCAGCTGCTCCAAACTCACTAGGATGGATCCTTATCCACCCACCGACAGGAATTCATAACAATATTTGGTGGGCGTGGCCTAATTTATCTATAGCGACCCCTAGAGTATTTTAAATGAACAGCCCCAAGCCATGCTTTAACCTAGAATTACGAAACTTGGTACATATGTGTATCTTGTCAGGACGTACAAAAAAGTCTATTAGAGCTATGGTCGAAACCCAACAGGAAGTCGGCCATTTTGTATTGAACGTCCATTTTGGACCTCGACTTTGACGTTTACAGCCTTTGCATTTGATCGAACTCCTCCTAGGGATTTCGATTGATCGGCTTCAAACTCGGTCAGTCTGATCATAAGGCATGTTTGATTTAAAGTTATCAAATTGGTGACTGCATGAGCTTGTTGAAGGGGGGTTAGCAGGGGTCAAAGTTCACCTACTCGCCATGAAACACGAAACTCTTATATTTCCTATACAAAAACACAGAGAGGGACCAAACTTTCATTGATTGATTGTCATCGGGTGTCCTAAAATACCCTGTGGTGAAATTATTTTTTTAAGTAGGCCACGCCCCCTGAGAACAGGAAGTGTCATGTTTTACTGTGAACGGTCGCTATCTTAGCCCTTTGACCTAATCAACATGAAACTGTGTCCAGAGACAGAAGACATGTTGGTGTGTTGTGGATCCAAGCCCTGACCGGCTGCGATGAAGCAGCTGGGTGTGGCGGCGTGGCGAAGTGAACTGTAACGCCGATGCCATACGTTTGCTTCTAGATTCCACATGTTTCGACCGAGCTGCACCAAACTTGGCCTGACTCATCCTGGTGTGATACCTGACAATGCTATGTCATCATATTATGACGTCATCTAAGCCCCGCCCCCTCAGAATGAATTAGAGAGATCTTCTGTGTAATTACATAATAAACAGTCCATGTTCGTTGTTTGTAGGGCAATGCTGCCCTCTGCTGCCCACTGAAATAGTTTCATTATTTCAGTAATTCGACACCAGAGGGCAGCATTGCCCTACGGAATGAAAGTTCAATGTTGTAATGGAGGAAAAAATTAAATAATTTGTAATTCTAACACAAAAATTCACAGAGACACCAAACGTTCAGTGATTGATCATAATCGAGTGTCCAATAATATCCAATGGTCAAATGATGACATCACTTAGGCCACGCCCCCTGAGAACAGGAAGTGTCATGTTTTACTGTGAACGGTCGCTATCTTAGCCCTTTGACCTAATCAACATGAAACTGTGTCCAGACACAGAAGACATGTTGGTGTGTTGAGGATTCCAACCCCGACCGACTTTGAGATAGCAGCTGGGCGTGGCGGCGTGGCGAAGTGACCTGTAACGCCGATGCCATACGTTTGCTTCTAGATTCCACATGTTTCGACCGAGCTGCACCAAACTTGGCTTGAGTGATCCTGGAGGCTTGCCCGTCAATCCTACGTCATCACATTATGACGTCATCTAAGCCCCGCCCCCTCGGAACCGGAAGTGCCGTTTTTTTCCTTGGAAAGCTCTGTTTATGGCTCTCTTGACCTAATCAAGGTGATTCTGTGTTGGATGACAGATAGGAAGTTGGTCTCGCTTGCTTTAAAGCGCCAAGAGTTTTCAATGGCGGCAACGCCGTTCGTATACGTTTGCCTCTACATTCCACATATTTTGACCGAGCTGCACCAAATTTGGCATGAGTGTTCCTGGTGGGATGCCGGACGATCGTACGTCATCATATTATGACGTCATCTAAGCCCCGCCCCCTCAGAACAGGAAGTGCCGTTTTTTTCCTTTCAAAGCTCTGTTTATGGCTCTCTTGACCTAATCAAGATGATTCGGATGATAAACTCTGTCAATGCTCGCTGCTGGCTGAACCGTGTGGGCGTGGCCAAATGGCGAATATCAGTCCCTCGCCATATACATACGTTTGGCTCTAAATCACACATGGATCATCCGATTGACGCCAAACTGGATATGTATGACCTTTGTTCACCTCTAAAGAGCCCAACGAGTTTGAAATGTAATTTGGCTCCACTGCGCCCCCTAAGTTAATACATCGGCTGTGTCTCCTCGACGCATCGACCGATCTGCGCCAGATTTTTCGACAGTCGTCGGGCAGCGCCGCCGAACGCATTCACGCGTATCGCCCGGTGGACAGGCGGGGAAAATGCGCGACAGCTTCTGCGGCGGCTGGCGGGCGGCGGTGCTGGAAACTGCGGCGGAGCTTCTGCAGTGGGGAGCGGGCTGCGGCTCTGGAAATCGTGCGAGAGCTTCTGTGGTGGCCGGAACCCCCGCGGTGGCCAATAGGCCGGAGCGGAGCTTGCTGCGAGGGCCGCCCGAGGCTGCTCGCAGCTTTAATTAGGCCCGAGCAGCAAAGCGCTGCGAAGGCCTATTGTATCTGTACTGTTTCTTATTATTATTCTTCTTACGATTCTGCCCCCCTCTTCGTGTGCCTTTTTGGGGGCTTTATCATATTCAAAAACTCACCAAACTTGGCGGAAGCGACTAGGCGGTTTAAAAATTTTGAATTTTAAGGTCGCCGCAAAAATCGCAAAAAAAATTGCTCAACGGCGGCAACTAGCAATTTTCAAAAGACCCATTGCTATTCACTTACTTCATCGTAGAGACTTGAAATTCGGTACAGTTGTAGAGCTCACTAAGACGCTCAGAATTTACAAGTAATGTCATAGTGCAAGTATCGCAGGAAGTCGGCCATGTTGGATTGAAGGTCCATTTCGGACCCTGATTTGGCCGTTTACAGCCTTCGTATTTGATCGAACTCCTCCTAGGGATTTCGATTGATCGGCTTCAAACTCGGTCAGTCTGATCATAAGGCATGTCTGATTTAAAGTTATCAAATTGGTGAGTTTTGGAGCATGTTGAAGGGGGGTTAGCAGGGGTCAAAGTTCACCTACACGCCATGAAACAAAAACCTCTTATATTTCCTATACAAAAACACATAGAGGGACCAAACTTTCAGTGATTGATCGACATCGGGTGTCCTAAAATACCCTGCAGTGAAATTTTTTTTTTATGTAGGCCACGCCCCCTGAGAGCAGGAAGTGTCATGTTTTACTGTGAACGGTTGCTATCTTAGCCCTTTGACCTAATCAACATGAAACTGTGTCCAGAGACAGAAGACATGTTGGTGTGTTGTGGATTCAAGCCCTGACCGACTGCGATGAAGCAGCTGGGTGTGGCGGCGTGGCGAAGTGACCTGTAACGCCGATGCCATACGTTTGCTTCTAGATTCCACATGTTTCGACCGAGCTGCACCAAACTTGGCCTCAGTGATGCTGTTGTGATGCCTGACAATACTATGTCATCATATTATGACGTCATCTAAGCCCCGCCCCCTCAGAATGAATTAGAGAGATCTTCTGTGTAATTACATAATAAACAATACATGTTCGTCGTTTGTAGGGCAATGCTGCCCTCTGCTGGCCACTGAAATAGTTTCATTATTTCAGTAATTCGACACCAGAGGGCAGCATTGCCCTGCAGATGAAATTCTTCGATTTTGTAATACACAGGAAAAAATGAAAAATTGGTATTTCTAACACAAAAACTCACAGAGACTCCAAACTTTCAGTGATTGATCGTCATCAGGTGGCCTACAATACCATACGGTCAAATGATGACATCACGTAGGCCACGCCCCCTGAGAACAGGAAGTGTCATGTTTTACTGTGAACGGTCGCTCTCTTAGCCCTTTGACCTAATCAACATGAACCTGTGTCCAGAGACAGAAGACATGTTGGTGTGTTGAGGTTTCCAACCCTGACCGGCTTTGAGATAGCAGCTGGGCGTGGCGGCGTGGCGAAGTGACCTGTAACGCCGATGCCATACTTTTGCTTCTAGATTCCACATGTTTCGACCGAGCTGCACCAAACTTGGCTTGAGTGATGCTGGTGTGATGTCTGAAAATTCTATGTCATCAGATTATGACGTCATCTAAGCCCCGCCCCCTCGGAACCGGAAGTGCTATTTTTTTCCTTGGAAACTTTCATCTATGGCTCTCTTGACCTAATCAAGGTGATTCTGTGTTGGATGACAGATAGGAAGTTGGTCTCGCTTGCTTTAAAGTGCCAAGAGTTTTCAATGGCGGCAACGCCGTTCGTATACGTTTGCCTCTACATTCCACATATTTTGACCGAGCTGCATCAAACTTGGCCTGAGTGATCCTGGAGGCTTGCCCGTCGATCCTACGTTATCACATTATGACGTCATCTAAGCCCCGCCCCCTCGGAACCGGAAGTGCCGTTTTTTTCCTTGGAAAGCTCCGTTTATGGCTCTCTTGACCTAATCAAGATGATTCGGATGATGAGCTCTGTCATTGCTCGCTGCTGGCTGAACCGTGTGGGCGTGGCCAAATGGCGAATATCAGTCCCTCGCCATATTAATACGTTTGGCTCTAATTCAAGCATGGATCATCCGATTGGCTCCAAACTGGATATGTATGACCTTTGTTCACCTCTATAGAGCCCAACGGGATTGAGATGTAATTTGGCTCCACTGCGCCCCCTAAGTTAATACATCGGCCGTATCTCCTCGACGCATCGACCGATCTGCACCAGTTTTTTGGACAGTCGTCGGGGAGCGCCGCCGAACGCATTCACGCGTGTCGCCCGGTGGACGGGCGGGGAAAATGCACGACAGCTTCTGCGGCAGCTAGCGGGCGGCGGTGCTGGAAACTGCGGCAGAGCTTCCGCGGTGGGGAGCGGGCTGCGGCTCTGGAAATCGCGCGAGAGCTTCTGCGGTGGCCGGAACCCCCGCGGTGGCCAATAGGCCGGAGCGGCGCTTGCTGCGAGGGCCGCCCGAGGCTGCTTGCAGCTTTAATTCTTCTTACGATTCTGCCCCCCTCTTCGTGCGCCTTTTTGGGGGCTTTATCATATTCAAAAACTCACCAAACTTGGCGGAAGCGACTAGGCGGTTTAAAAATTTTGAATTTTAAGGTCGCCGCAAAAATCGCAAAAAAAATTGCTCAACGGCGGCAACTAGCAATTTTCAAAAGACCCATTGCTATTCACTTACTTCATCGTAGAGACTTGAAATTCGGTACAGTTGTAGAGCTCACTAAGACGCTCAGAATTTACAAGTAATGTCATAGTGCAAGTATCGCAGGAAGTCGGCCATTTTGTATTGAAGGTCCATTTTGGACCTCGATTTTGACGTTTACAGCCTTCGTATTTGATCGAACTCCTCCTAGGGATTTCGATTGATCGGCTTCAAACTCGGTCAGTCTGATCATAAGGCATGTCTGATTTAAAGTTATCAAATTGGTGAGTTTTGGAGCATGTTGAAGGGGGGTTAGCAGGGGTCAAAGTTCACCTACACGCCATGAAACAAAAACCTCTTATATTTCCTATACAAAAACACATAGAGGGACCAAACTTTCAGTGATTGATCGACATCAGGTGTCCTAAAATACCCTGCAGTGAAATTTTTTTTTTATGTAGGCCACGCCCCCTGAGAGCAGGAAGTGTAATGTTTTACTGTGAACGGTCGCTATCTTAGCCCTTTGACCTAATCAACATGAAACTGTGTCCAGAGACAGAAGACATGTTGGTGTGTTGTGGATTCCAACCCCGACCGGCTGCGATGAAGCAGGTGGGCGTGGCGGCGTTGCGAACGCCATCGAATTTCGTTTGGCTCTGAATTCCACAGTTTCAGGGTGAGCTGCTCCAAACTCACTAGGATGGATCCTTATCCATCCCCGAACAGGAATCCATAGCGATATTTGGTGGGCGTGGCCTAATTTTTCTATAGCGACCCCTAGAGTATTTTAAATGAACAGCCCCAAGCCATGCTTAAACCTAGAATTACGAAACTTGGTACACATGTGTATCTTGTCAGGACGTACAAAAAAGTCTCTTAGAGCCATGGTCTAAACCCAACAGGAAGTCGGCCATTTTAGATTGAAATTCATTTGACCTCGATTTTGACGTTTACAGCCTTCGTATTTGATCAAACTCCTCCTAGGGATTTCGATTGATCGGCTTCAAACTCGGTCAGTCTGATCATAAGGCATGTCTGATTTAAAGTTATCAAATTGGTGACTGTATGAGCTTGCTGAAGGGGGGTTACCAGGGGTCAAATTTCACCTACTCGCCATGAAACACGAAACTCTTATATATCCTGCACAGAAACTCACAGAGATACCAAACTTTAAATTATTGATCATCATTAGGTGTCCAAAAATACCCTGTGGTCAAATGATGACATCACTTAGGCCACGCCCCCTGAGAACAGGAAGTGTCATGTTTTACTGTGAACGGTCGCTATCTTAGCCCTTTGACATAATCAATATTAAACTGTGTCCAGAGACAGAAGACATGTTGGTGTGTTGTGGATTCAAGCCCTGACTGGCTGCGATGAAGCAGCTGGCTGTGGCGGCGTGGCGAAGTGACCTGTAAGGCTGATGCCATACGTTTGCTTCTAGATTCCACATATTTCGACCGAGCTGCACCAAACTTGGCCTGACTCATCCTGGTGTGATGCCTGACAATGCTATGTCATCATATTATGACGTCATCTAAGCCCCGCCCCCTCAGAATGAATTAGAGAGATCTTCTGTGTAATGGGCTCTTTGCACCTGCCGCTCTGACGTCACATCCGCATGCGCAAATACGGCTCATTTTTTTCCTTTTGAGTGACCATGACCGCAAGGAAAGATAAACTCGTATTTCAAAGGCAATTTAAGCAATACCATGAACACTGTTGTGTTCCACGGTGCACAGCGTCTTCTAAATATAACAGTCGGTTAAGTTTTCATGGATTTCCAAGCGATCCTGACTTACAACAACGATGGTTTGTCAATATTCGTCGCGACAACATCAAGCTAACATCGCATAGCAAAGTTTGCAGCCTTCACTTCCCTCCGGATCAGTTTCATCAGCCTAAAACTCCTGGCGGGAGAAGAATGGTTAAAAAAAAGGAGCCTCCCTGTGCTATTTCAATAGAACAACTTCTGTGTTCAGCCTGGAAGAGCCAGTGTATGGGAAAGAGTGAGCCGCCTGTGGAATGCACGTATGCAGATCACGATTATTGCTCTGTCCCAGAACCAGCTGGCCTGGACATGGTAATAAATGAAAACCAGAAATTAAAAGAAGAAATAAAAGCCCTAACAAGCCAGATCGAAGAACTGAAAATCCATTCTACCTTCGGATTACAAAGGTTCGCAGGGTCTGATGATGACATCCGATTTTACACGAGGTAAGCATCCACACCGCAACAAACCTTTTTCTTTTTAAAATTTGTGTTACTCGCCCCACCTCTGGTTTCTTAATTAAATATGTCTGAACTCAAAAATACAATAAACAAAAATTATGGGGCTTCTCTGCTTCCTCATGCTTCGGAAGCAAAAAGCCCGAACCGTAATCTCCCCGTTACTTGGTCTCTGTTTGACACTAACGACAAAAAACACATTAAAGCAATAAACTTAAAAATGAATACAGAATAACGTAAGAACATTGTCCGTTAGAAAGAATAAGAATGTTTAGATATTTAAATAGTACAATTGTATTAGTAAAATGTCCGAGAATATTGCCTATTAGCATAAGCTAAAGCTAATGTTAGCCACGAAGTTTAAAGAACTTTAAAGTAAGACTCACCTTCATATCCATGAATGTATGACGATACGTACATCTTAAAACCTTTTTCCAGTTTGCTTGATGGGGCTTTAGATCCCGCCTTACAAATACGATGTACATCGTTAATTGTTAGCTTTGGCAAGCGCTGCAAACACCGACTGTAAAATGACATCTTTAATAGCCCGGACAAAAATGAGCCGCTTTTCCCCGAACGCGGAAGCTGAGGTGCAAAGAGCCCATTACATAATAAACAGTCCATGTTCGTTGTTTGTAGGGCAATGCTGCCCTCTGCTGCCCACTGAAATAGTTTCATTATTTCAGTAATTCGACACCAGAGGGCAGCATTGCCCTACGGAATGACAGTTCAATGTTGTAATGGAGGAAAAAATTAAATAATTTGTAATTCTAACACAAAAACTCACAGAGACACCAAACGTTCAGTGATTGATCATAATCGAGTGTCCAATAATATCCAATGGTCAAATGATGACATCACTTAGGCCACGCCCCCTGAGAACAGGAAGTCTCATGTTTTACTGTGAACGGTCGCTATCTTAGCCCTTTGACCTAATCAACATGAAACTGTGTCCAGAGACAGAAGACATGTTGGTGTGTTGTGGATCCAAGCCCTGACCGGCTGCGATGAAGCAGCTGGGTGTGGCGGCGTGGCGAAGTGACCTGTAACGCCGATGCCATACGTATGCTTCTAGATTCCACATGTTTCGACCGAGCTGCACCAAACTTGGCCTGACTCATCCTGGTCTGATGCCTGACAATGCTATGTCATCATATTATGACGTCATCTAAGCCCCGCCCCCTCAGAATGAATTAGAGAGATCTTCTGTGTAATTACATAATAAACAGTCCATGTTCGTTGTTTGTAGGGCAATGCTGCCCTCTGCTGCCCACTGAAATAGTTTCATTATTTCAGTAATTCGACACCAGAGGGCAGCATTGCCCTACGGAATGAAAGTTCAATGTTGTAATGGAGGAAAAAATTAAATAATTTGTAATTCTAACACAAAAACTCACAGAGACACCAAACGTTCAGTGATTGATCATAATCGAGTGTCCAATAATATCCAATGGTCAAATGATGACATCACTTAGGCCCCGCCCCCTCGGAACAGGAAGTGCTATTTTTTTATTTGGAAAGCTCTGTTTATGGCTCTTTTGACCTAATCAAGATGATTCGGATGATAAACTCTGTCAATGCTCGCTGCTGGCTGAACCGTGTGGGCGTGGCCAAATGGCGAATATCAGTCCCTCGCCATATACATACGTTTGGCTCTAAATCACACATGGATCATCCGATTGACGCCAAACTGGATATGTATGACCTTTGTTCACCTCTAAAGAGCCCAACGAGTTTGAAATGTAATTTGGCTCCACTGCGCCCCCTAAGTTAATACATCGGCTGTGTCTCCTCGACGCATCGACCGATCTGCGCCAGATTTTTCGACAGTCGTCGGGCAGCGCCGCCGAACGCATTCACGCGTATCGCCCGGTGGACAGGCGGGGAAAATGCGCGACAGCTTCTGCGGCGGCTGGCGGGCGGCGGTGCTGGAAACTGCGGCGGAGCTTCTGCAGTGGGGAGCGGGCTGCGGCTCTGGAAATCGTGCGAGAGCTTCTGTGGTGGCCGGAACCCCCGCGGTGGCCAATAGGCCGGAGCGGCGCTTGCTGCGAGGGCCGCCCGAGGCTGCTCGCAGCTTTAATTCTTTTTTGTAATTGGTCCGTTAATTTGTGACGCTGTTGGACCGCCTATAAATAGGCTGGGTTGCGCCAGGTAAAGGCGACGCCCACTCCCAACCAACACCCAGGATGCGTTCTGACGCGGTGCGCACGTCTCCAGCCTGCCACACGGTAGTTTTTGTTAGCTGTTTGTTTGGTTGATGTTTTTTTTGTTGTAATTTTTGACCTGGTGGGACCGGTTGTCCTGTTTTCGATTTTTCTTTAACAGTAGTTTCTTTTTTCTTGTAGTCCGGTACTAGCAGGGGCTTCGACGGCCCTGTATAGGGTTGGCCCCCTGCTGTACCGTTTTGTTCTTTTTGACCAGCTCATCAGGTCCAACTTTCTGTTTATACTTTGGGATTTTTGTGTTCTTTCTTTTTTGGGACACGGGGAACCGAGGATTTAATTCTCTTTTTCTTCACAGAAAAATCAAAAGAAGCTCATCTTAAAGAAAAGGTCGAGAGAATTGAAAATAAAAATTACTTTTGAATCCTCATTTTTGTCTTCGTGTCCTCAAATATGTTGTGCCCTTTGTGGACGTAACAGTATGCTATTCTGACAGCGTATGATAATCTGATAGAACACCTGCAGTGTTCAGTCTATGCGTTCACCTGTATAAATACACCTGCAGCGTTCTTCCCTGCTGTTTGCTCTGACCACACAGCAGCTCCAGGAGGAGAAAGGCTGTCGTACTCCAAGCATCGCGCCAGTCAATTTAAGGATACTTACTGATCCCCCGAAAACGACAAAAACCCGGACATTATCATCAATTAATAAAATGTCCCTAGACTGAACTTGAAAATTGGATGTTATGCTGTTAGTACTTAGCAACAACTAATAGGGAGACGTGAGAGCGTCGCCCAACACAAGTAATGAACAGGTGTTACAGAAAAATCCATCAATTTCTGTGACTACAGGGGGCAACAGGGTGCGAATACTGGGTAAATACTGAGACAGCTGGGATTCAGTTATTACAACTAAAAACCAGCGATCAGGCCCGAAACCTGGGAGTAGTGATGGACTCTGACCTGAACCTCCAGAGCCACATAAAGTCAGTTACAAAGTTGGCCTTCTATCACCTGAAGAACATTTCCAGGATTAAAGGACTAATGTCTCAGCAAGATCTAGAGAAACTCATCCATGCGTTCATCTTCAGTAGTATTGATTATTGCAACAGCGTCTTCACAGGTCTGTCCAACAAATCAATCAAACAGCTGCAGCTGATCCAGAACGCTGCTGCTCGCGTTCTCACTAAAACCAGGAAGATAGAGCACATAACACCAGTTTTAAAGTCCCTCCACTGGCTCCCTGTAGCTCAAAGAATAGACTTTAAAATACTGTTGTTAGTTTACAAATCACTGAACGGCTTAGCACCACAATACATTAAAGATCTGCTGTTGTTGTATCAACCTTCCAGACCTCTCAGGTTCTGGTTCTGGTTCTGCTCTGCATCCCCAGAACCAGAACCAAACGAGGAGAAGCAACATTCAGCATCTATGCACCACAAATTTGGAACAAACTTCCAGAAAACTGTAAAACAGCTGAAACACTGATGTAACCCAGTGTTTAAAAACACAAGAAAAAAATAATAGATGTTGATTCAATGTCTTATTCTACCAAAATAGCTAAAAGGTAATTACGTAAATCTTCAAAAAATGTGAAATATGCTTTTAGTGTTAGCTTCTATTGACAGATTAGGCAGCCAATGGCTGGCGCGGTCTGGTTTCGTGTCGGCCAATGGGGTTGATCGTCCCGCCCCTTTTTAACAGCTGGCGGTTGTTTCGTTCGGAGCGCGGCAGACAGGCTTGAAAGCTAACAGCTGACGGTTGCTTCGCTCAGAACGCTTGAGAACAGCTGACGGTTGTTTCGCTGCGAACGCTTGAGAGCTAACAGCTGACGGTCGTTTCCGTAAAGAGGTAGAAAGAAATTGACGAATCTGGAAATTGGTAAGGATAACAATATTAATATAAATTCACTAAATATATAATTCAAAATACTACATTCGGTTTTATTAGATCTCGGAGGGTTTCCCCCGTGAACAGCTGAAGCCCGAAAAATAGCCGTTGACAGCTCGGAGCATCGGTGAGTCATCGCACGCGCTCGGCAGTTGGTTAAGTAAATTTGGTGAAAATTGGCTAAAATACCTATTAAATTATAAAATTTAATATAAAATAAAATTGATTGTAAGATTTTGTATTGTTATTGTTGTGTATGTTGTATTTGTTTTATGTAATTGCATTTATTTTAAGATTGAATGTATATAATATTCTTTTTTTTACCACATATAAGCTAATCTATTTAGTTTTACTAATATGTTGGAAAAATTGTGTTCTGTTAACTTGTTGTTATACAACATGAAAGAAAAAAATAAGAAGAACTTGAGAAATGATTAAATAGCATCTTATGTGCTAAAATGTTTTACTTTGGCCTTGTTATAGGTCAGGTTTTTTTTTTGGAGTTTGTACAGTACACTTTTGGCTTGGAGGGCCAAAGATTCCAAGACCCTCTTCACCTGAAACTGGATGGCGAGCCCCAGCCCAGAGGACCAGGCGCACGGGTAGATAGTGACCCGACTGATCACCAGCTGAGAGACTTTGAGACTGAAGAATTAATTCATTGGAGACTGAAGTATTCAATTTATTTATTTATTTTTTTTTTTTAAAAGCGCGCAGTATTTGTTTGTCTGTTTTAAATGTGGATCCACAATTGTTTATTATATTAAATATTTGCTCTTTTCTTGTAGACACTGTGTGTTCTGTTGTTGCTCACACCTGGGTTTCCTAGAATTTAATATCTTCTGATTAGGCCCAACTTCCTATATATATAGTATAAATTAATTAACCTGTTTTTGTGAGTTGCAGGTTACACTGACTTCTATTAAATCTCGACTAAAAACCTACCTGTTTAGAATTGTATATGAAATGTAATCAATTACCAATTTATTGATGGAACTTGACTTAATGTCCTGTTTTGATTGTTGATTCTATGTTACATTGTGTTTCTATGTTTGTAATGATGTAAAGCACTTTGAAATGCCTTGCTGCTGAAATGTGCTATACAAATAAAATTTGATTGATTGATTGATTGATTGTAAGATTCATGGCTCCGATATTACCATCGCATTGACAGAGAAAATATAATGTATTACTTTGTATTTGAGGCGGAACACTGACCATCACATTGAATCCCTATGTGCTGTCGTTAAAATATGTAAACCAACTGTGGCCATTTAATAAATTGGTACGCTATTAAGAAATGGATCACACTGGTCACAGATTATTCTGGCCAGAATAATCCGTGACCTTACTGTACAGGTCAGTAAATAATGTCAGAGTTTAAAACAACTATTTTTCAGAGTTCTACCACCTCATCACTACAATCTGGGTGTATTTATAATAATATTTAACCCTCAAATAGCTAAAATCACACTGGTTATTCAAATCACAGATTATTCTGGCCAGAATAATCGCGCTATCGCCCCCTGCGGTCACTAAAAATGATGGGTCACAGATTTTGCTGCAGCAACGGCCGGAACACAGTGCGCTAAATGATAAAACATAATTTAATGAAGTTTTGAGGCAGATACATTTTCCTCAAGGAATTTAAATAATTGAGGTACGTGAATCATTCGAGGAATCGTTTCAGCCCTAGATTAGATTATTCGCACACCTCCTATAAACTTATTGCATCTCTGTCACAGTGTTGTTTACATTATATCCTATATGCATGAATCATATAGGAAACATTTATTGGCCAGCCGATGTATCTGCACCAATTTTCTGAATTTTGAGAGATTGGTGATCGGCTGATACTTACACATGAAGCCAATCTTATCCCAAATCTTATTTACCTCAGCAAAGATTTAAAAGTAAATCACCCACTGTCCTCTTCTGCTCTTCCGTCAGAGGTTTGACTGACAAATCGGCCACCAGCTTATGTCTGCACTTCTGCTTTAACAATAGTCACCCCACTGTTGCCAGCTCAGTGACTTTCTTGCAATATTTAACGACATATCCAAGAAACAAAATGCTATCAACCAAAATCTGAATCGTCAGGTAAGGCTTTTTAAAGATCCCCAATTGACGATCACCAAGAAAACTGCAATCGATGCACCCCTACTTAAGATGGAATACATACACACATATTTATGAAATACTTTGATTGAATTCATTTCTCTTAGGTGTGATTCCAGTAGCTAAAAATTACATTTACACCAGGTGAGTCTTTCTCATCTAAGAATGGGGACCGGTACTGGCCTGATTTTGTGCCGTCAAATAATTTTGGCAGTGCTCCTGGAGAAGCTTCTCATAATTTATAAGTACATGTAAAATTCTCATAATTTATAAGTACATGTAAAATTAATATTTGCTTTAGATACATCATGATCAGCAGCAAACAACACATTGCCAATGTAATAGAAAATTTCATTTTTATCCTTATTTTACCTTTGATGGAACTCATGATATTTATTACCATTTATTTACTGATTATATCTGCTGTGTTTTGCAATTTCTGCAACATGTGTTTTTCCATTAAAGAAGTTTCCAGATAATGTTTAGATGCTTCAACAGCTGTGATAGTATAAGAGACCTGAAGACATCTTGGGTAAAATGCTTGATCTGGCAATTGTCTTAAAGGACTGACATGTGCGGAATGTAGTTTGTATCCTGCACCCATGAGTGCAAAGAAAAATGAGAAGTTTGTCCTGAAATTATTATCGGCTCTCTTTCCTGCCATAAAATCGTCCCCCCAAGAGGTGAGGGACGGTTTATGAGGTGGGGGTTAGGATTGTCTCTGTGCTCCATCTGGCAATAGAGATAAGATCAGACTTTGGGTGGGTCTTTGCCTTGCTGTGACTATATAACGATGTGATGTGTGTTGTTCAGGGCTCTTCTCCTGACTGTGTTCAGTGAGACGGGTCTTCGAACACTTTTGCCTTCGAATAAAGAAACTTAAAGACAAAGATTAATCTTTCTCTACTTTTTGAAACAGATTCTCATTCCTTAATAATACAATTCTATAACACCAACTACAGCTTAGAGTAGCTCATTGATACACTGCCTGGCCCAAAAAAAAGTCGCCACCAAAAAATGGTCACACTCTCTAATATTTTGTTGGACCGCCTTTAGCTTTGATTACAGCCCGCATTCGCTGTGGCATTGTTTCAATAAGCTTCTGCAGTGTCACAAGATTTATTTCCATCCAGTGTTGCATTAATCTTTCACCAAGATCTTGTATTGATGATGGGAGAGTCTGACCACTGCACAAAGCCTTCTCCAGCACATCCCAAAGATTCTCAATGGGGTTAAGGTCTGGACTCTGTGGTGGCCAATCCATGTGTGAAAAAGATGTCTCATGCTCCCTGAACCACTCTGAATCCTGGCATTGTCATCTTGGAATATGCCCGTTCCATTTGGGAAGACAAAATCCATTGATGGAATAACCTGGTCATTCAGCATATTCAGGTAGTCAGCTGACCTCATTCTTTGGGCACACAATGTTGCTGAACCTAGACCTGACCAACTGCAGCAACCCCAGATCATAGCACTGCCCACACAGGCTTGTACAGTAGGCACTAGGCATGATGGATGCATCACTTCACCTGCCTCTCTTCTTACCCTGATGTGCCCATCACTCTGGAACAGGGTAAATCTGGACTCATCAGACCACATGACCCTCTTCCATTCCTCCAGAGTCCAATCTTTATGCTCCCTAGCAAACTGAAGCCTTTTTTTCTGGTTAGCCTTACTGATTAGAGGTTTTCTTACGGCTACACAGCTGTTCAATCCCAACCCCTTGAGTTCCCTTCGCATTGTGCGTGTGGAAATGCTTTTGCGTTCACAATTAAACATACTCCTGAGTTCTGCTGTTGTTTTTCTTCGATTTGATTTGACCAAACGTTTAAGTAATCGCCGATCACGATCATTCAGGATTTTTTTCCGACCACATTTCTTCCTGGAAGACGATGGTTCCCCACCATCCTTCCAGTTTTTAATGATGCGTTGGACAGTTCTTAACCCAATTCCAGTAGTTTCTGCAATCTCCTTAGATGTTTTCTCTGCTTGATGCATGCCAATGATTTGACCCTTCTTAAACAGACTAACGTCTTTTCCACGACCACAGGATGTGTCTTTTGCCATGGTTGTTTAAGAAATGAGGAGTTACTCATTGCATCAGCTGGGGTTAAATAACTTGTTGCCAGCTGAAAAATAATCGCCTATGCAGTACTTATCCAATAGGAGGCTTGTACCTATTTGCTTAGTTAAATCCGGGTGGCGACTTTTTTTTTGGCCAGGCAGTGTATATTGCCATATAGCCTGATGTAAAGACATTTTTCTAGATAATGTCAAACATTGAGAAGTTTTAATTATTGTCATCAATGTTATCAAACACACCGTTTTGAAACCACGAGGGCCAACCACGAGAATGAAGACAGTTAAAGTTAAAACTCAGCTTCACACAAAAACAAAGACACTAGCATCAATATTTGGCTTTTGAACCAGACTGTACACGGTCGCTATGACGCTAATTTTCCATAAGCAGCTTCACAAATCTTTTTAGTAAACATTACATTATCAAGAGACCTGTAAACATACCTTGATCTTGGCTTTTTTTCTCTTCTTCCTCTTTATTTTCTTTGTCCCTGAATAATAAGTCTTATTTTGTGACAGTGTTTAGTTAACTTATCTTGGAGATTTGGATGCGCACTGCACATTGAAGAGAGCTCATATTACCGGTGAAGCAGGACCTACTGCGGCCACCAGGGTGCCCCAAGAACAATTTATTTTTGATTTTTCCCTCGAATAAACAATGATTTCTACGTGATCAAATTATTTATTGTAAAAAAAAATCCTAACTTTACAATGAAATTCTATGTATGTTACTATAATCACATAGAAATTATTACTTAAAAGAAATCAGTTACACTTAGGGGGTCCCCTATTGTCTCTGGGGCCCTAAGCAGCCACTTAGTTTGCTTATGCCTTGGGCCAATTCTGACTAAGTTGCTTTATTTGTAGATGTTACACTGACTTTGCTTTTATTTTCAGTGAAAGTACTTCTAGTTCAGTGCTTCTTGTATTTTTCTTCCTGCCCTCTATTTGATTGTGGCAGATGTTATGTATTATGATCAATATTGGTAATTTGCTCTGGATTTATGCTCTACTTTGACTTCTCTTGTGATCGATAATGAATACTGAACAAGAACTACAGACAGCAGAAACAGAGTCCATACCTCTCTTATTGAGGGCTGGCTGGACCTCATCCAGTTGACATGCTGTCAGATGAGGCAGTAGATCCTTAAGGAGCGGTGTTGGGAGGTCTAGATTTGAACAGATATCACATCAGATCACACATTACGCCATTCTAAAAGACTAACACTTGTCTGTACCTATGGATGAGGGCTGCAACATAAATTATGAATACACAGTTGAAACCAGATGACTACATACAACGAATACAACTTCTCCAACATGGCGGTTTGCTGTGTGAGCCATAGACACAATTTAGAAGTTTTATTCTTAAAATCAGACACGATTCCTCTTCTTTTCACAAATAGAGTGAAAGTTTCACAAATTACAAACCATTTTCTAAATAACAGCTCATAAGTTCAGAATAATGACCTAATCTGCTGGACGTGATGCTAACTTTTTGAGAGGTTTAACTCAGTTTAGTAGCTCTTTGTCTTACCAAGAACAGCTTCGGTTCCCAACGCGGTAAAATGTGTCCTGACGGCCTGAAAACAATGTTTTTGTAAACTGGTATCTGCTGACTTCCTCAGCTTTATCTTTCCACTGGTGCCTGCCATCGATAATGATTAGCGCCAAACATCCAGTACCTCCATCACATTACTGTCTTCCAGGCTTCGTCTGCTGGTGCTGTAGAAAGGGAGAAAGGTGAATCAGTGGCTCGCTCTTACGACATAACAAAGAGTGGACCCCGTATTGGCTGCTGGGGCGCAGGAAATACGGCGGCCATCTTGGAGCGGTGGGTTGTTTTTTTTTTGTGGTTTTTTTTAATGGATCTTTATTGAGATACAAAATACATAACAGTACAAACACAGAAATGTCTGCTAGGTGTCACCGACACATACGGTACATCACCATGACGTTACATGAACACATTTTTTTTTTTTTTAAACAAATTAATCAGAAACAAATAAGGCAATTACAGTAGTGGAATTCTGTATAAGGCACATATAGAAGAGGCATATTTAAAATGGAATACAGAGTAATATTGATAATAGAAAATTAGTATTACAATAAGTAATAGTGAAACAATAACTAAAAAAAAAAAAAAAGGCAAAGGGGGATTCATGTATTAGGATTAATATACATCAGTGGGCAATTCCATTAATATTTCAGCCAGGGATTCATACGATTCAATACATTTCAAGGATTTCAAATATAACTGGAATTCAGATAAGAAGATGTTAAAAACTGGGGATGATCTCAGCACTCTTTGTTTATGAATAAAGAATTTTGCCAAACAAAATATTAAATTACAACAGAGTTCTGTAGTTTTGTTTATTAATAACACTCCAAAAGTTACCATATCTCTAGAAATAGATTCAGGAAGTGTGATTTTTAAACTGATCCACCTTTCTAAGCAATTCCAGAATGTTTTGGTTTGGTTGCATTCATAGAAGATATGGTCTATCGTTTCAATATCACGTTCACAAAATGAGCACTTATTGTCATCGATATTAAAGCGATTTCTTAATAGTTCTTTTGCAGGGTAAATTGCATTTAAAATTTTAAAGTGTGTTTCTTTAGCTTTTGGTTGTATGGGGAGTTTAAAATAAAGAGTTCTTAACGTTTCAATTGATTTATTATCAAACTTGGAAAGAATGTTATTTCTATTAATTTTCCCAGGGAACAGAGTTTTGTTAAGACAGTTTCTAATTGTGTGGTTATTGAATTTTTGGTCAGTCAATGAAATTCCATTAATTAATCAATTTGGTAATTGTGGGGTCATCGGATTATTTATTATCAAGTTTTTTACCTGATTAATAAATTGTTTTGGAAAGGCATTAAATAATTTGGTAAATTCAGCTCTTGGGGGAAAGAATTGATATTGTGCACATAATTGTTCGTAGTTTAACAGGCAACCATTAGCATCCATTAAGTGTATAATAGAGCAAATATTCTTTTCCATCCAATCTTTGTAAAATAAGGATTTATTGCGATGTAATATGAATCTGTTATTCCATATTATAGAGGAGTGTGGCGAGTAGTTATGTACATAGAGCATTTTCCAGTATAGTAATACTTGTTTATGGAACTCTGATAGTTTAATGGGCAATTTATTTATATTGAAATCAGCTAGAAGTACAAGTTTTAAACCACCTATTTTGTTAAATACATAATTAGGGACACAATACCAAAATAACTGAGAATTTTTAACCCAGGATTTCAACCAATTAATCTTAAGGGTTCTCTTGGAGCGGTGGTCCCTCCCCAAGTACACCTCGCTGCAGCAAACAGAATGGGCCGGGGACGGACTACTGTCAGTCTCATACCTTATTTGGAAATGGGACCATTTCACTCCGGAAGTGAAGGGGGCGCTATTTCCTATGTTATCCGGGGTCTCCCTTTTTTATTTTCTTTTGAAATCTGTAACACATCTTCACCTTTAGGAAGGAGTTCCACTCTCAGCATGTATTTAAACTTGTCTCTTTTATTTTCGTCAGTGTAGCTTACAGTTAAATTCTGTAGCTTTCTGTGTACTTCTAAATCTGCTCCTTAATAGCATCTTTTCGGGTCTACTACTGCCTCTAGTGGCGTGGGGTTGGTAACACAACTAATGTAATTACATCACTAAATGAGAGTAGCACAAAGTCTTTGCTATTTTCTAAACAAGTTCAAATGTTACACATTCCTTTCCCTGAACCTCACTTCTGTCTCTGCATACACCAGGACATCCTTAAAGAACAAAATCTAAAGTTGGTTTGAGCCAAGTTTCCCAAATACATATTACATCTGGTTTCTTGTTTAGACTTTTAATGAGTCCTTTAAATTCTTGTCCATTTGTAATTAAACTTCGAGCATTCCACTGTAAAATAATCAGCATCTTCTTTCCTGATTTCCCCGTTTTCCATCTCCACCCAGTCATTTAAAATGTTCCAATGAAATGTCTTTTATACCAAAGAATTTCTCTGCTCCTTTTACTATTAGACTATTGTCTGTTTGTACTTTACTTAATCAGTAAATTACAGCTAATCATATAGGCAATGAACAACAAGATCTTCTCCACTGTAATTGCAGGTTCAGTTCTCACTTTTGGTTCTAGATGGGATGTTGAGTTTTGCTGAACATTTATCTCCCTTCTTGTTCCTCCAGTCTATCCTTGAACTCTCTTTACAGATTCATCATACCTGATGTTAACTGTCTTCACTTACTCCACTTTAAAGGCCTTCTTTCTAACTTCACACCTCCCAAAGGTTGCCCTATGCTGCCCCCCATATTTGCATTTATCTTAAACATTGTCACCACACTCTTCATATATGACCAACCCCACATCGTTGCTGTCCTTTACACACTGCTGCAATGTGTAAATATCTTTGACTCTTCAAGCACCCGAGTGGGGAAGGGATGCAGGGCCTAACTGGAAAGCTTATGAACCCCATCTTAACCCTCTCTGGAAGTTTTTTTTTTTTTTTAATTCTATCAGTACAGATGTACTTTCAACTTTTACCATCTTTTGTTTTCAACAATCTTTTTAACGTATACACCTCTACAGAGCCCTCCAGGGGATATGGGAATTTTTTTTCTTTTGCCTTCTCTAGCAGTAATATACTGATTCGCTCATGTGGCATAATTGAATCCTGTAAGCCAGAGGCCGCCATACTTTCTGCTTTAATACAAGGTTATGTAAGGTTTTTCCATGAATGTTAATGTGTCATTGTGAAATATCTGACGTTTTATATCTTTATGTTTCTTAGTGTAGAAAGGCACAACAAAGCTATGATATAAACTTAAACTTTCCGTAAATAGGAAAGAAATAAAAATACATCCAAACTATCTGGACTATTTCTGAGTTATTATCATGGGTAATCAGTCATCTGACAGTTTTGATTGTGTCTCTGTTCTGCTGGTTGTCTGAATGGTTTAAAGGGCCGTTCTCATGTGCAGCTCCATCTCAGCTTTAACAGACATAAACATGCAGTGAATAAATCAATTTTCAATCAGTTTTTTGCACGTAAGAGTCAAAAATAATAAACAAGTTTTATTATTATGAAATATTGCAAACTAGTGGTTGTAGAGGGCTGCACTGGGTTAACTTGGGGAATCTCGTCTGTCCGACTCGTGTATCAATAAACTCCAAACCACTTCTTTGTCCTGTCACAATTATCGACTTATTCCATTTTGATCATCATGCTCCAAACTTTTCAAGGACTGACCACCCCGCTCACCCGCTTCCTCAAACACACAAAGCCAGCAGGCCAGTAACCGGCCCTGGAGGACCAGAATTGGTGCAGGGGTGGGTAATCCTGGTCCTTGAGGGCCGGTGTCCTGCAACTCTTAGATCTTTCGCTGGTCCAACACACTTGAATCCAACAGCTGAATCACCTCCTAAATGCAGTCAAGTTCTCCAGAGTTCTGTTAATGTCCTCATTATTTGACTCAGGTGTGTTGAAGTAGAGATGCATCTAAAAGTTGCAGGAGACCGGCCCTCGAGGCCTGGAGTTGCCCAGCCCTGGTCTAGTGGTTAGTGCCAGCTGTCCGTCCCCGCCCCATTCTGTCTGTGGGGGTAGGCATGAATGACCGCCGCTCTCCTCTTCCCTCCGACTCCTTCATCCCCCTGCGCCGCCCCTCCTCTCCCTCGTTGTTAAATAAGGTCAGGTTAGGGGTCAACCAAACACTCAAACGTTTTCTCAACATGTAGTTAAACTGTGTGGCTGTTAGACAAAGAGTCATAATGTGATTTATAAACAGTTTTTTTTTTTCGTTAATAAGAATCTGTTTCACTCTCGGCACTAACTGAACAGATTGGTTTCTCCCACACATGCAGAAGTTTGTGAAGCTATGTTATGTGTTTTATTCAGCGTGACAAGTAATTGCAGAGAAATTAAGTGTTAAGGAAAAGTATTTTGCAAAGCACGTTCATTTGTCTAATGTTAATTATTTAAATTAAGGTTTGCAGATTATTTTGTTTATGCCCAGAGTGAAAGTAAAACCATGATTTAAATGCTGAAGTCCTTAAACATTACAGTTTAGTTAATTGTTAACATTGAGTACAGTCTGAGTTTACTGTAATTTACAATATGTTAGCATAGTAATCTAATTTCTGATATATTCAATAAGAAATTGAATATATAAATCAAGAGAATGTGGTACAAGATACTACAGATTTGGGTTTTATGAATAAGTTTATTTGAAGACACTGGAATGTCTGCACATTTTAAAGCATACGTTTCAGTTATTATAGACGGAAAATATTTGCATAAAATAAGTTTTTGCTAAATAAAGAAACAAAAACTGAATGACACCATCATACCAACAACCCCCCCCCCCCCCCCCCCCCCTCCCCACAATCCCTCTTGTGTATTAAACACAAGATGGAAAAGCAGAATTCAAAACTTAAGTCCAAATAAATAAAAGTATCTACAGAAAATTTAAAGCACTCAGTTTGATTCCTGTTTCATACAACACCCTTCTGATCCTCATGAGAGCGTTGATGAAAGACAAAGGAGACAGCACTGTCCCAGGAGGCTTTCAGCACTTGGTCCCTCAGTCCCTTCTTGTCAAAGCAGTGGTTCCACTGGGAAAGGTCACTGGTACAGTCGGCACCTTCTGGAGGCAGTCGAACCTCTCTGCCATTTACACAGCGACAGCAGTGAAACCTAACATCACCACAAAGGAAGTCAATCCATTAGATTCAAATTCTGACAGCAGGACAGAAAGACATTTTGTAGCATACTCGCATACATCAGAACAATGCGTCCCATAAAGCTTGGGGAACTAAAACATTTCTGTGGCGTTTATTAAAAACTCAACAGATATGAAATTGAAGAGCTACTAAAGTCACATAAATTTAATCTCCCCTTTGTCCCTCTACATACAACAGCAGAGATTGGTAGTGCAGTAGATTTAGCTCATCATGCAGGGTTGGTCCAAGGTTGTATGAGGTCTTGAATTTGATTTAGGGGCCCCTCTTGCTACGAAGTACATCAGCACCACTAACAGCATTTTACCATGGATCTAGTGAAATCTGAGGGAGGGAGCCTAGTTTAATTGGCAGAGCAGTCAAATATAATTGTAGTTTACTAAGATGTATTTGTGAACAGATAAAACTCAAAGATTAAACTGACAGCATCAGATTGTAGCTATGGTAACAAAACAATCAAGATAATTCTTTGAACTTTTACAAAGTAAACTTGTCAGCACCTCAAAATCTTAAATTTAAATGTTAAACAATATTTTTTTTTCTATGCTGAAACCATTAAATCAAATTTAACTGCAGTGATATTCTCTTAGTCCATTTATGCCTTGGCCTGGTTGTAAATGTGATCAGCATTACATCATGGTTTTAGATCCACTAACTGATGACTTAATTTGGATTTTAAAGAAGTGAAAATTATTGATATTTATTTTAATTGTATTTTTTTATTTCTTGTTTGTAAGATTCTATAGTTGTGGGCTTAAGTATTGTCAGCAATGTCTTCCAGTAACATAATTACCCAGTAATATTTTACATTTCCTGTCAACTTAACATCTTTTAATACAAAAACATGGTGGGCTGCCAGTGGACCGCCTCGGCGCCAGGCTTACCAAGCTTTCTGGGGGAAACCCTGCTATGGTTTGTGTTGTTGGACTTGGAAGTGATGTCATGAATGTGATGGTGGGCTGTAAGGCCGGAGTTGCACAGTTGCTGCGCCTGAAAGACTGCCCCATTCTTGTAAACATTCATTGTGGTGTGCACAGGACAGAACTTGCTGCTAGTGATACTTTGTCAAGAAAACCCGAGATCATTCCATTTCCCCATGCTGGAGATTTTAGTTTAACAGCAACAATACATGAAGTTACTTTTAAAATTAATCACGCAAAGTAACACCTAGTCTCAATAATAGATTCACACTTCAATAAAATCAATTAGGTTGTGTTGTTGCCAAGCCATGAAACAGGAACAGCAGGCTTCCTGACAAAAGAGGAAGTAAGTTTCCAGCTTGCAGATTTATGAAAATAGTTGAGACTATTTCTTATTTTAATGCATAAAAGTTTTAAAGAATGAAGTCTAAACATTTTGAGTAATTGGATAAGACCCAAAGTAAAATACTTTTAATATTGTTTTACTATTTCTGGTTTATTTTCAGAAGAACTCCTGTAATAACTCACATTATTATAATAATAGTAAATAATAAGTTATGGCCACAATATTATAAATGAATGCTAAATCAGAGAAGCTAAAGAGGTTAGAGATGTGATTTTGACATTGAACTTGAAATGATGTAAAAGGTGTAACTGCAATTAAAGATCACTGATGTTATGTTGGAGGTAAATGGTAGGTGAAAGGTTAAGAAAAAGAGGAACTAAGAAGAGGAGAGATGACCAACGCCTCCGAGTTTGATTTGGAAACAGATTGAACAACTTCAACTGTTGAAAGAAAAAGATTGTGCAGGTAAAGGATGTAGGTGACCTTTAGAGCAACACCAGGACATGAAAACAGACATCAGGTCATAATGTCTCTAAGATAATGATGGATATGAGATCATCTATCCAAGCAGACAGCCAATGAACGTCCATAAGGTGGAAGCCCCTATAAAAGGTGAGTGCAAAGGAGGAACCTTTGGTTGGATCTAAACCTGTCGCGATAAACAATAAATCAATTAATCACACAATAAATTAAAACAATTGACCTCATTTTAATTATCAGCTTTATCGTTTCTTCGTTTTTCACTTTCTGTTGATGACCCTGAATGAAAAAGGGCCCAACTCCGGTGCTCTCCACTGACTCCTCCCCTCCTAATTTCCTTAGTGTAAAGCCCAGCGCACACTACACGATCTTAGAGCTGTCGGCCGATTGTCGGCCCATTTTCAAAATCTGAGACCACAAACTAGTAGACAGAAATCCTTGGTATAACGGTTCGATCGGGTTCGTTCCTGCTGTGTGGTGTCCAACAATGGGCACAAAATAATGGCTACAAGTCCAGTGAACTAATTTTAAAACCAGCATTAATCAATGTTTTACTACAATCTATCTGCAATGCATGTGGCTAGTGTCAGCGTAAAGTCCTGACTGAATGAAAATCATTAGAACCTATTTATGTCACGTTAACGAAGAACAGCTGAAAAGTTACCGGGTTTATCAACTGCGGTAGCAATTTCACTCCAACTCCTCCCCTTGTCATTTCTATATTCTTTGCACGAAATGTTGAATAAACATTAATGTTGTTTCCACGTATCATCTCCAATGTCCGCTTGGACTTCAGGTTGCCAGGTGTCAGCTGTTTGAGATTCCCCTCTATAATTTCCCCTCAGAAAGCAGGAGGGGAATCTGCGCTTTCTGATTGGCTACCTGTTACATTCAACAGGCTGTCTTAACTCTCCCAGTCGGGGAAAACCTCTGATTTAGATCGAGTGGCCACAACTATCTACCGTAACACACCGTAAACTACAGGATGATTGGTTACGAAATCGCAAGCGACAATCTGAGAGAACGGCCAACGTTCTAAGAGGAAAAGGGGAAAATCGGGGCAAAAAATCGTGTAGTGTGAACTATTGCATCAGATAGTCGATGTGCCCATCTTCTCTATTTAAATCTAATTATTACTGAAGGGCAATATAATATACAGACTTCATAATCTGCACTCTTTTGGTTGAATGCAGTATTTATTTCCACTTTGGCTTTATGTTGTTTAGTTTTTATTCAAGTGCGTTTTTTGTTAATGGAGACTGAGAATCCATTTTATTTTTGTTTGTTTTGTTTATCAGTTCCAGTGTTAAATATTCTTTTGAAAATAAAGTGTATCTATCTTTGGCAGGAAATTGCATGCATTATTACATAATTTCCATAAAATCAGTGTATAAAAGGTCTACAAACAATATTATTTATCGCAATAATTTTTGAGACAATTAATAGCTCAGCAAAATTTGCTATCGTGACAGGTCTAGTTGGATCCTCCAGGCAGCCGCGAGCCAAGATTGAGATGGACAAAGAATTCTGCAGCTGAAGAGCTGGGACCACAGAACCAAAGACTGTCCTGTGCATGGGGACCAAACCGTCAGTCCCGCAACATGTGGCTTCAAATCGAGTTTCTCTCATCAGCTGGGTTCAGACCGCAAAGACCAAGATGAAGGCCAAGGCAAAGATGAATATAAAGGCAAAGAAGAAAAACTGGTGCCTTCCTTCCGTAGGGTCAGCTCGCCTACATCACAACGGACCAGAAAGATCTTGAAACAAGGTGAAGATTGCTCAAGAGCAGCAAGACAAGAAGCTGAGGACCGCCATGTGCACAAGAAAATCGCCCTAAGACCAGAGACCTCTAAACTAGTGCTCTTCCTGCCAGCACCCAAGTCCTGTGTGACCTCACCATCCATGCAGAGACAAAAGCTCATCAGACCTACAGATACACCTGCCTTTGTTGATCAGTGCTCTGAGCTTCCTCCTGATGGAACAAGCCTTTCTTGTTTATGTTTTTAGGAAAATAATAATAAAAAAACTCCCAAAAAAACACTTTTTTCTTTTTTTACAGTCAGATTGCAAGCATCTCTATTGCTCTGAGCGTTTCACTGGCAGAGCAGATTTATTCCTAAAAGATATGTTTATAGAATATAGGTTTATAGTTTATGCATAGGGGACCCTTTTGCTGCTAAAAGCATCAGCACAGCTTATGTGTTAAATTTAGTTAAATATGGGAGATGGGCCGGGGGTGGCCGGGGAGAGGGAAGTCTGGGCCTCCCTTCTGAAGCTGCTACCCCCGCGACCCGACCCCGGATAAGCGGAAGAAGATGGATGGATGGATGGATGGGAGATGGGGAGTAGTTTAATTGGCCAACCTAAAAAGCAATAAGTTATAATTGCAGTTTACTCATTTGTATGAACAAACAAAGCTCAAACTCAAAGATTTAACCCATAGCATCAGATTGTAGCTATGGTAACAAAACAATCTAACTATGAATATTGTTCTTTGAACTTTTGCAAAGTAAACTTGCCAGCTCCTTTAAATCTTACATTTAAATGTTAAACTATTAAAAATCTTTTAAGTTATGTATGCTGAAACCATTAAATCAAATTTAGCAGCATTGATCATCTCAATAAACAAATGTTACATTGATGTATCTGTGGTTTGTGTTAAAACATTAGCATTTATGGGCCCCTGGAGCCCTGGGGGGCCTGATGGAGTCACTGACCTAATTTAGATTAAACAGAAGTGAAAATATTTAATATTCATTTTAATTGTATTTTTTGATTTGCTGTTTTTAAGATTAGTTGTGGGTTTAGATAGCGTTTCACTGGAGATATTTTCCTGTAACATATAATTACCCAGTAATATTTTTACATTTCCTGTCTATTTTACATCTTTTAACCCTCCTGTTATGTTTGTTTCTGAGGTACAACAATAATGTTCGTGGGTCAATTTGACCCAGGGAGTGTTTAATCATGCAATAGTATCAGAAACCAAAAAATTCCTCCAAAACATTTTTGTATCTGATTATTAACTCCAATACTAACCATTTTAATCAATATTTGTGCAATGATGTTTTATTATTTCTCAGAAATTAAGGATTATTGATGACAAACTACTCATTTACTCATTTGGACATAAAATATTAAATTTACATTTTTTATGTCCACTGACAAAAACCTAGACACAAAAAAACAATTTCCTTGAAATTCATCTTTTGTCAATTTTTTTATATTACATTTTGATTTTTTTTTTAAATGGGTGATCTTTATAATTGAACTAGAGACACACATACTGTCCAGGGTCAAATTGACCCACTGATTAAAATCAAGACAATGAGTCATGCAGAGATTATTAATTTTTTCCTCCACTTCTGCTGAGTGTCCACTCAGTGTTTGGAGTTTGTCCACAGGAACAGAAAATGTTCCAGTCAAAAGTTGTATGAACACCTGCTTTCTCGCAGTTTCCTAGTGAAGTAAAGAGAATAGTGAGAAAGTGGGTGTGTGTGTGTGGTGTGTTGTGTTTGTGGTAAAATATGGTTCATAGCCACAAGGAAACATATAGAATTGGACATTTTTTTAAAATCTTTTTTACCTTTCAACTTGACTGCCGGGTCAAATTGACCCAAACAGTATCTTTGTAAAAAGTAGACGCGGGGGGGTTGCAAATGTGTAAAATGAATACATTTTCAATTTATATGTAGAGTGTGCCTATTAAGACAAATACAAAAAGTTTCATGCAAAAAAAATACTTTCAACTATTTAAAAAAAAAATTTAAACTGTAAAACATAACAGGAGGGTTAATAAAAAAACACGGTGGACCGTCTCAACGCCCAATTCACCTGTTAGACGGAGAGCTGGTAGCACATCTCACCCTCTCAGAAGGAGAAGTAGAGAGAGAAGGGGGGGGTGCAGCAACAACAACCTCCACATCTGTGCGTCATGTTAGTGCATGTGTCACTACTGTTAACAACATGTTGTTAACATATGTACTACAAGAATTCTCCCATGCAAATGCGCAGATCAAATGGACTTCAAAGAGAAATGGAGGAACATGACCTGCTGAACCACTGGCTACATGCTGGCTATCGCTGGAGAGGACAGTGAAAGGCATATGTGCATACGGCTCTGATGTCAGAGATGGGAGAGGAGGAAGATGGGAAAATCTGCCGGTAGCTAAGGGCATCACAAAGCGTCTTCAAACATACACGTTACCTGCTCTAACTCACTTGCTGACTGACATTTTAGTCATGGTGAACCGCATGAACCTCAACTTCCCAACAGAAGATGTGAACATCTCCTCCATCTCACCTGTTGTGAGCATGACTGTGGCCAGTCTAGAACTCTTAATGAATGGGTCAAGCGAGGTGGAGAAAAAATTCAACGAGGTTTCACAAGATGGCACGCTTATTTGTGGAGACGCAAAACATTTGCAGCTTTACGCACGGAATACATCAAAGAGGTGTCTAATTAAATCAAAAAAAGATTTCCATCTGAGCATCATCTCAGATCCAGACACCATGCTGAATGCATCTCATTATCTGGGAGCTGAGAGCGAGTTGAAGAAATATGGACAGGAGACTCTGGAACGTGTCTGTGACCACTACGGGTCACAAACCGGTGCAACTGAACCACTGGTACTGCAGGATTTCCTCCCGCTAAAGCGACTGCTTGTGGGATTTGAAAACCCCTCATTCAGAAAGTTTTGCTGACTTCTGATCAATTCAACTAGAGAAATGTTTCTTGACTTTAAAACTTTGGCTAAAGTGGCACTTATTCCAGTCTCCAGTGTCGCTGCAGAGCGCGGATTTAGTCTTCAGAATAACATCAAGACAGACAGAAGTTGTCTGTCCGGAGAAAAACTGCAAAATTTCAAGACAACAGCCACAGCAGCAACCCCCTTGAGTCATTTTATTATGACCAAGCTGGTGGACAGTTTAGGTCCACCAGGTGCTTCATTTAATGTAGTTGTTTATTCATCGTTATTGGGACCACAGTCATATTTTTTTTGTTACTGCAGAAATAAAAGCTACATGTTCAGCTGGTTGATGTAGATTCTATAGTCATCTTTTACGGAACTATTAATTAAAATTAATGAAAAAAAAACCTATTGAATGTTAAATCATTATTTTAAAAACTAAACATTTTTTAACCATCAATCAACAGATGGTGGAGCATCACAGGATGGCTTATAGACAGAGGACACACACACACACACACATCACATCCTGTCATATGGTGCTTTTAAAAAGTGTGCTAGGAGACATTGTGTGGCCCATTTAACTTGTGAGAAAGAAGAAAGCAGCTCTGTACAGCAAGAGTGCCCAGGTCTAGCCAAGATGCCCAGCACACCTGAATCAAATGAACTGCTCATTACCTGCCTCTGCAGAGGTGACTGACTGCTGATGAGGGAATTCAGCCATTTGATTCAAGTGTTTTGGAGCAGTAATGCACCTAAAGGTTGCAGTATGGTAGCTCTCAAGAACTGGACCTGGGCACCATTTGTCTAGAGGGCTGCTTTCTGGAGAATGTGACTGGAACAAACTCGTTTTCTTTACAACGTATCACCTCTCTTTTTCATGTGATCAGCTTCCATACATGTTGTTCAAGTCGTGTCCAAACGAAACCATAGTTGTTGTAACATAAAGCTTCAACTGAAACACACCATGTCGGCTGGGAAAACTTTTCTCTTCTCCTAACTGGCAATTTGGCAGCATTTGCTGACAACCAACAGGTAAACTATTCAACATGATTTCTCCTTACTTGTCATGTGTATCACTGGCAGTTTCTTCATTGAGTGTGAAGAGTTCTCTAAGTTGGCCTAGAGAAAAATGACGCTCCACATCCTGCTCCTCATCCACCACACAGCTGCTCAGGGCTTTTTTATGGGCTTGTCTCTGCAGGATCTTCTCCTCAATGGTTCCAGTCTGTCAGAAAACACACACATATCAAACATCTCACAACATCTACGTTCTGCCACATTTATGACAGCTCATTAACTTGTCACACTGGAGAGTTAGATTACAAGAGAAAAAATAGAGCAATTAAATAAAAATGTTATAGTAAGAGTTACTGTTAATATAGTTAGAGTGTATGTCTGACAGAGATCAGTCTGTAGATGTAACAGGTCTTCTTCTGGCCATCTCTCCACACACGAGCCATTGCCTGCTCATCATTGGCTGGGTTCCAGTCTGGATCAAACATTACCAAGCGATTGGCACCAATCAGATTGAGGCCACATCCACCCGCCTTGCTGCTCAGCATGAAAATAAATTCAGGGTTCTGTCAAACACAAAGAACACAGTGTTCATGGTTGCTTCACAGCTTTAACTGTTATCCAAAACTGTCTTTCAAGCTCACTTGGGGACTGTTGAATTTTTCCACGATCTTAGCCCTTTTCTTGATAGACATTGTGCCGTCCAGTCTAACATAGAGGTACCTGAAACAGCCGCAAGGCAACACTGTTTACTGAAACCCATTTAATCAGATCCAGCTGCCAAACCTTTGGTCTTTTAATCACCTTCTAAATCTGCACAACTTTTCAAAGAGGTCCAGTGTTTGAGTATAGTTGGAGACCAGCACCACTTTGTCACCAGTTGTAGATCTCGTCACAGCCAAAATGTAGTCGAGAGTCACCATTTTACCTGAAACAGAAGACATGGTGAGTATATCAAGGTCAAAACATATATGGTGCAAAAGACTGAGAAATGTCCAAAACTGTATTATGTTTTCAGTCAAAGGTCACTAAAAGCTTTTTAAGACTGTTACTGTTGTTGGAAATGGGAAGTGATGCAAGAGCTCTAAAAGAGTCACTATGCCACCCCAAAAACGTTTACACGAAAGTCGATGGGTCCACTTAACCTCAGTTAAGGGGTTAATGCAGTCTGACAAGTTGACCTCTCAAACAAGTGGAAGGAGGAAGTTCTTTCATTTCATTTTTCTTAAGTATAAATATTTGTTCACCCATCCAAATTATCGGAATCAGGTGTTCTAATTAGGCCTTTCACGATAACAAATTTTGCTGAGGGTGAACCTCATCAAGGTCATATTGAACCATATCGGTTAGGGATGGAATGTCACTTAAACCCTTATGTGAGTCAAAGGAGGTGAGCAAATACTTTTGGCAACATAGTGTAGCATTGCTGATATTGGCTTCATCTTCAGTCTGATCCATCCAGTCTTGGTTTCAGATCAGGCTCAGAGCACAGAGAATGTACATGCACACAAAGTAACCAGAGAAAATCATTTTATTTAAATACAGGAACTTAGTTATTAACTCAACTTTGCATTTGTAGCTAAATTAGCTGCCATTCTTCACTGGAACTAAATAGTTCCAGTGTTGATGTTGTTTAGATGTTGCTTCAGTATTGCTTTTTGATTACTTTGTAATTTGTTTAAGCAAATGAAACATAATGTATCTATACTTGGTGCTCAGTAACATCATATTTCTTTATGTTAAACTTTTGCAGCTTCATAGCATGTTACGTTTGGGAATTAAGGATACAGCGATATGAAAATTTGGGTCAATATCAATATCCAACATTAGTAGTGGTGTTAAAACCAATATCATATATATTCTATTGCCCAACACTTTTGACACTATAAAAGTGACCACACTGCCTTCATTGCTTCTCTGTTTCTGTGAAACACCCCATAATCCAACGCTGCATCACTGTCATATGAACAAACAAATACCACATGACCAACCTCCTCTCCTCCAGAAATAAGATGGAAACAAACATGGGTTGTTACCATCGGCCCAGTTTTACTCATTGGACCGACGCGTTAGAAAATGACTAACCGTCAATACCGCTGCTGATGCTGATATATATTGTGCATCCCTACTGGGGATTACAAGACTTATTTAATTTCCCTTTGGGATGAATAAAGTATTTTTTAATTGAATTGACGTTACTATACAATGGCTGAAAATCAGAGGCAGATGGACAAGCTTTTCCAGTATAAAGAGCAGATCAAGCCATGACGACTCATCATTCAACATGTCTTCAGGAGTCCACTGAAATGTTTTCTTACCAGACAGCTGAGGTTCGAGTACTTTAGTGGAGTAACCAGGAGGAAACAGATGGAGCGCGCCCTCGAAGCCCTCCTCTTCTTCAACACACTTATCATAAATGAGAGCTGGGTCTGGTACAGGATCAGGACAGTGATCAGTGTGTTTACTATGCAAACTAACTACAGCTGCAATAAAATCGCTTACATAATTGTCTATAACTTGTACATTATAAGTGCAATCTTTAGGCTGCATAATTAGTCACATAATGACATATTAGCTGTAAAATCCTAATTTATAATGCTGATTGGTAAGAAGCTAGCATCTGAAGCTGTATTTCTGTTACGTTTAAAACAAACTAAGTGGATCATGTTTTCTGAACAGGTCACACTGCTGCACTTACGATTACACAGCTTCTTGAGAGATGTGATAGATGACAGTGAGGAGACATTGATTCTGCCTTCTCGCAATGTCTCTGTGGGTTTGGCCTGCTTCAAAAAGCGCATGTACAGTTCTGTCTGCAACGGAGTTAGTCTGTACAACAGAGGAATCAGGGTTCTATTTAGCATTTAATAAAAAAAATCATCATAGAGCAAGGAATATCACAAACATAACAGCTAAGCCCAAAATTATTCATACGTATGGCAGATTTAACTTTAAAGTATTTTTTAATCTGACCTAAAGTAATACTAATGTATTATAGAGGCCCAGTCAAAATCCAGGTTTACATGTCTTGGTGAATCTGTGGAGAGCACTAAAGATTAGGGTGATGGAAAGGAGGACTTCAAACCTCAAAGGTTTGAAACCCATCCCAATAGATAAATCATAAAAATACCAGAGGAAACATGATTAACAAAGATGTTAATGTTGTATTATTTATTTTTAAGTGTTTTATATATTGTCAAGAAAATCCGAGCTCATCCCACTTCCCCATGCTGGAGATTTTAGTTTAACAGTAATAATAAATAAAGTTATCTTTAAAATGAATCACTCAAGTGACATCTAGGCCCAACAGTAAACTTAAATGTCAATAAAATAAATCTGGCTGTGTGTGTTGTTTTTGTCTCATGCAAACTTTGCTTTAATTCTACTTTTTTCTATCTAATCATAAGAAATCGTAGTCAGTCAGAGAGTCATGAAACAAGAAAAGCAGGTTTCCTGGAAAAAGAGGAAGTAAGTTTCCAGCCTGCAGATTCATAAAAATAGCTGAGACTATTCCTTATTTTAAAGCATGAAAGTTTTAAAGAATGAAATCTAAACATTTTGAGTAATTTGATAAGATTCAAAGTAAAATACTTATATTAATATTGGTTTACTTGTAATAATACTTACAGTTACATTTGTGAGAACACTTACAAGAAAAACAAGTAACTGTAACTTTGGTATCAAATAATTAGAATCATGGATTATTCTTGGTTTCTTTTCAGAAAAACATCTGTAATAACTCACATTAAGATTATAATAAGGATAATTAATAAGTTATGGTTATAAAATCATAAATGAATGCTAAATCAGAGAAGCTAAAGAAAATAAATGTGAGATAAATGTGATTTTGACATTGAACTTGACATGGTGTAAAAAGGTGTAACTGCAATTAAACATCACTGATATGTTGGAGGTAGATGGTAGGTGAAAGGTGAAAGGTTAAGGGAAAAAGGGGAACTAACAGGAGAGCAGAGATGATCAACGCCTTATTTAGAAACAGATTGAACAACGTAAACGTTTCAGAGAAAAGGTCATGCAGGCAAGGGACATAGGAGGTTGAGCAACCCTGAGACATTAGCACAGACATCAGGACATAATGTCTGTAAGACAGTGATGGATATGAGATCATCTGTCTAAGCAGTCAGCCAATAAAACAAGCACAGCAACAGTGCTAGCCAATGCAAACGCACCAAAAGGGTGAATAAACCCTATAAAAGGTGGGTGCAAAAGAGGAACCTTTGGTTGGATCCTCCGGGCAGCTTCGAGCCAAGAGATGGACAAAGAACTCTGCAGCTGAAGAAGAGCCGGGGCCACGGAGCCGAAGACTGTCCTGCGCATGGGGACCAACCCGTCAGCCCCACAACCTGTGGCTTTGAATCGCACTTCTCTCATCGGCTGGGTTCAGACCCCAAAGACAAGATGAAGATAAAGGCAAAGACAAAGAACAAAGGCAAAGAAGAGGAACTGGTGCCTTCCTTCCTGCAAGTCCTGTGTGACCTCACCATCCATGCGGAGAAGAAGCCCATCAGACCTACAGAGATCCCTGCCTTCGCTGATCAACTTCCTCCTCCTGCTGCAGCACCTTCTTCATCATTAAGCCAGGTCTGGGGTTCGAAACGCCAAACTCCGTCCGTCTCTCTCAAAGGTTCCCTTTTTTAGTTCTCAGTGTCAGCAGTAGGGAAAGATAGACTAGATGATTGATTTTACTTATTTGATTATTTCTGCTACTGAATTAAGCTGTACTGACCCTTGCAAAAATGCCTTACTAATAAAATATTTAGCATAAAGAAAATCTAAAAGATGTTGTGGACATTCAGTTAATGAGTCACCTTAAGGTTCTTTGATGGTTGTAAAATAGCTATGATGTTTGATTCTGGAGAGGAAAAAGTGGAAAATGTTTTATAGGTTGCTGGTAGCCCATATGTAAAACATCATCCTTGGGACTCACTGAGTCACTAAAACCTACCTGGTTCAATAACAAATGCAAGTTGTAAAATAGAGAACGAGCGACCGTTAACAGGTGTGCTCTGTGAAACTAGTTGGCTGTAGGCTGCTCAGTCTGGCTAATTCACAGGGGGAAGAAGGGTGGGACACCTGGATGTTGGCCGTCAGAAACCAGGCGAATCGTTTCTCGAAACCAGCTTAAACAGAGTTTACTTCAGTTCTGGACAGGGTAAATCCCAGCAGATTTAGGAAAATCAAGTGACCCGTTAGAAGGAGAGCTGGTAGCACATCTCCCCTCTCAGAAGAGGAAGCAGAGAGTGAGAGAGTAGAGAAAGGGGGGGGGGGGGGGGGGGGGGGGGGGGGGGGTTGCGCAACAACAATATATCCAAGAATGCTTTGTAGGAGAGAGAAGACAATTTCCCACAGAGAAAATCTTTCTTTCAATCTATCTGTATTTTAAAAGAAGCCTGTCTCAATTCCTATCACAAACACTCACTGGTTAAATAAATGTATGCCAGGTGTATGAACAGTGTTGGGCTTGGGAACATTAAAATAAAATAAAAAAGCTGAGATAATAAATATGATGAAGCAATTGTTGGCCTTCAGGAGAAGAATTTAAAAGCCCCAAGTTGGCTTTTTGGGCTCGGGGTCAATAGGTCAAGTGGTAGCACTAACACTCAGTGCTGTCTGCCATTACAAACATGAGAAGAAAATCTACAATGAAAGTGTAATATCCTGACAAGCCACGGACTTACAAGCCAAGATTCTTTTAAATACCCAATGACAAATAACTGAGGCAGAAATGAAACAAGTCAACTTACTTGCAGCACACAACTTGCTCAATTTTCACAGGAAGATACTTTGACAGGATATCCGATGTTCTCCTAATCAAACACCTGTTGAAGCAGAACATGCTCAGTCTTAGAGAGGAAAACAGAACTAAAGAACACCAAGGCTGTGGAGCTCACCTGTTGACAATGCTGATGAGTTCCTTGAGTTTTTCTTCTCCTTCCTCTCTGTCTCTGTTACTGGCATCTGCATCTCTACCCTTCAGAATGGGAAGCTCAAATCGCTTCTTAAACTCCTGGGCAGTACCTGCCATTACAAAAATGCATATGGGAAATAAGTTTGTTGTGTTCAGATGCTCTGTAGGTGATGCAGCTTACCAAGGATTCCAGCATTCACAAAATGGACCAGACTGAAATACTCCAGCAGGTCGTTCTGGATCGGAGTGCCTGATATCAGAACTCTCCGCTGGGCATTCATAGAATGCAGAGCTTGGTAAGTCTGGTTGTCAGCATTCTTCAGTCGATGCCCCTAAGAGCAGAGAAGAAAAATGTAACACTCGGCTTTCAGAATTCATCTTTATCTCTGGATTGAAGTGTATAATGCACAACACCTCGTCACAGATCACGAGTCCAACTTTGCCCCTGTGCAGGACATCAGCATGAAGTCGAAATGTCTCATAAGAAATGATCAGGATGGGTGTTGCTACTTTCAAACCATGCTGAGAGATGAAGTTCACTAGAGAAAACAGAAATTATACTGAAGTGAAGCACATAGTGTTTGCAGAAATGAACAACAACATGATTAAAGGGTAAATTTTACGAGAAACAATTATTCACATCAACAACTTATAACTTTTCCTTGACATAAACTTGTGACAGACAATGTTTTTGTGAATATTCACAATGAAAGAAGAAAAACAGAAACCAACAGGTTTCTCATTTACATATATTCATACAAACACGGCAGTTTTCTTCATGCTTACAGTGCTGGTTTAAGGACTACATTGTCTTCAGAAGGTTTACTGTAGATTCTTGGTGACACTAGAAAACATGACCTACCGAGCTGCTTATCAATATCCTCCTTTGAGCCCCCATCGATTGCCACTGGTGAAATGCGACCTCCAAGCCACTTTCCTACTTCATTATACCAGTTTCGAACCAGACTAGAAGGTGAAACCACAATGGCCTTGTTTATCTCTGGCTTGGCATTAAGGCTCTGGCGTAGCAAGGTCCACATGAGAGTGATACACTGCAAAGTCTTTCCCAGGCCCATCTCATCAGCCATGATGCAGCCGTAGGATCCAGGGATGCGTCTGCCAGTCACACAGTCCCAAAGGAACTTCACTCCCTAAACACATCAAAGAAAGACCTCATCTATATGACTCAGAGAATTGCTATTTAATAAGATATCCTTATTATCCTTATGGTAATATCCAACAACTCATTGTTTTGCTCAGATTTTAATCGAATTGAACTACTTCTGAAACTACTGCTAATAATTTAATGTTGCCGAGTTACAACAAATGTCTCAAGGCACTCAGATCATGTAGATAAATTTAATGTCAATAATGTGCTCTTAGCAATAATACTGAACTCAGGTTCAGTTTATTATGGCAACTGATAAAAAATGTTTTCTATCCAAGAAAACCCAGCAGATTGGATCAACTCATTGACTTGCAGGATTCACTCCCCCTGGATGAGCATGTAGTGACAGTGAACAGTCGACTGAAAGTCTTTAACTTTATAGCAATTATAGCAAAATACTGCATGAGATGATAGTATGAGGAATTGCTATAACAGGAAGACACCTCCATCAGAACCTGCCTCAGTGTGAACGACCATCTTCTGTGACTGACTGAGAGTTTGAGGAGACAAACAAAAACGCAGAAGCACTGACCAAGGATTACTATCCATGTAGAGGCTTAGACATACTTCATGTGAAGTGCCAGAATCTGTTCTCACTGACGTAGATGTGACAAAAATTACATCATTTTGTTTTCCATTACCTCTCTCTGATGGGGTCTGAGAACTTTTCCCAATACTGGATCCACAACAACATGAACTGGAAGCTTTTCCCTGCAAAAAAACAAGTCATTTTGTTTATTTTGTCAGTTGCAGTTTGGCAGCAGTTGGTTCCCACTGTGCATGAAAACATCCATCAGATCTGTATTATTTTGGGCTTTTCTTGTCAAGCTGCATTTCAGCAGAAAGAGGAATTCAATGTTTCTGGAACTTACTTGTCAGCTTTGATCAGATCATGAGCGCTCAGAGTCGGCGGCTCATAAAGAACCAAAGCATCTTCTGCAAATGGATCATGGAGCGATTTCCTTACTCCTGCATGCTTTAGGCCAAGTGCTTTGCTTCCTAGTGAACCTGTCAGGAATTCCAAAAGGAAACAGATGGTAAAGTCATTCTCCATCACTGGACATTAAAGAGAAGTCGCACTTCTGGTAAAACTCACCTGTGTAATTGGGAATGGGAATTTTAAAAGGCTTGGAGAGAATGCTTCGGATAAATGACTCCTGCAGACAAGAGTTTTAGTAAGAGAGGAAAATGTTTTCAGGGACGTTGGGATTTTCAACCATGCTCACATGTCTGTCAGCTTCCATGCATCCAGGCCAGTTGTTAAGTTGTGTCAGAGGCTTCCTGTAGGGAGAAATGTGACTCTCCCTCATCCCATCCACTTTCCTTCTCTTCTCCTAAAAAGAGAAATTCAAACAATCAGCAACACTTTTGGTCAGCTCCACAAACCTATGTTTAGTCTTGTATGAAAGCAAACACCAAGCAGCAGGAGTTTATGCAGAACTCAATCATCAGTGCAACTTTGATCTCTTCAATTCAAATTCAAAAATACTTTATTGATCCCAAAGGCAAATTAAATGTTGTTGTATGTTAAATCAAATTCTTCAAAGAGTTAAAAAAGGGGAAAGGCCCAGCCTGGCCAGCCAGAAAGAAACATGCCTTATCTATCCATTCTCTAAACGCCTTATGGAGGGCTGGGAACTATATGCAGAGGTCAGTGTTTAAATGATGAGATAGACCGGAGGCAGTGATGCAGCCAAATAAACTGTTGTAATTGTTGTTATCACAGAAAACATATCGTCAGTGAAACTTTCAGACCGTCCTGGGTTTAGACATCTGTCATGATGGAGTGTTTAAGAGATCCACCGAGTTCACAGTGAAGAGATACAAATGAAGGAAGGTGAGGTTTAAATACAAATCAGTTTCTGATTCACCACTCAAACATTTATTTAACTGAAACATCAACGAACTCAATTCAAAAACACTTAGCCTGGTCGAACCTAAATGGAATTAAACTGAATTCTACGAGAATTCACTGAAATACACTTTCATATCTGATGCATTTTTAAAGCTTGAACATACAAATTAACCTTGCCTTTTATATTTACGATTTTGTTTTTCTAAAAAACTGTTTTTGATTTTGAACCATGATTGATTCAGACCCTTACAAAGCAGTGACATGTCCCTTTACTGAAGTGATGGTGATGAGGTGGCGATAGGCTGAGAAAGAGAGATAAAGTAACCATCCAGAGAGCTGCGCTTACGGTGTTTCCTGGGTTCCCCCCGTCTCCGCAGGCCTCACCGGCTGGTTTGCGTTTAGCCAGCTCACTGGGAGCCAGGCTCCTCCTCTGCCACAGACAAACAGAGAAACGAATTAGTCTAAAACCTAACACACTAAATAACGCAGTAAGAAAAAACTTTGACCCGTTTACCATTTTTGCTGTTTCCTCTAAGTGAATGTTTGAAACCTTACATGATTAAACACAGCGCTTCCACTGAGATGTTAATGTCAGCCTTTTAAAGCCAAAAATCCCTACAGTTTACGCCAACAGTAACTTTCCTCTAATTTATATCAAAACTCGCGCGAAATGTTGAACACACAACCAGTACGGTGAGCGTGATGGCTCAAGCTTTTTAAAATTTTTGTTTTACCGCCACCTACGGGTCAGGAGTGAGAGAACTTTTAAAGATTCTTTTTATATTGTAGAAACAGTCAAATCTTACAAGCATACATATTTCTTGTTCAAGTATCTTGAGTGACTAGTAGTCAAAGAATATACTAAGAGAAGAAAAGAAACAAAGGGGTTACAGAATGACATGAAAGCTGTATAACACAATAGGTGATTAAAATTAGAAAATAAAATAAGCATAAAGCGCAATAAACTGAACAGCTTGAATTATTGTACTGTGTCTAAATTGTTAAATGGATAAATGTCAAAAACAAACGGGACATATTATTACAGAGAAGAGCAGCATCATTTTCACAGAGTTGAACAGAAGTGAAATTTCTTTTAGATAACATTGAAGGTTGGGGGTAATTTTCAAAAATGTACATTTGTGTAGGTAATATTTGGCCATAATGACCAGGTTATTAATTATAAATTCCAAATTTGTGTCCAAAGTATAAATACCAAATTTAATATTGTTGTAAGTTAAAGTTATAATATTTAAAATTTTGGTCAGCAACCAATTATGAAGATCCTCCCAAAATTTAGATCCATAAGTACAAGAAAAGAATAAATGTTACAAAGTTTCTACATCAGATTGACACAAGGTACAATCATTTGCCTCAATATCAAATTAGTCTTAAGAATTCTTTGCATAGATAAATATTATTTAATATTTTAAAATGAACTTATTTTCTTTTCAGGGGAATTGACCCCCGAAATCAATTGGGAGTCAATTGCATCTAATTTTTTTTGCATACAATAAAAGAAAATTCTTGAAGTATATTTCTTCTTTTCAAGGGGGGAGGGAAAGTCCTTTGGATAATGATTGTTCTTAAAAATTTATTGTTGCCATTTTTGTCTGTAAAAATGTGGCTCTGGATAAACAGAGGGTAAAATCATGGAAGGCTGTATAAAATAATGAAGCTTGTATTGTGTTAATCATAGCCTGAGGGAGACCTTTAATTACTGCTTGAACTTCTTTTTTACTGCATTTAAAATGGTATTTATGCTGGAATTCTTCAAAGTCCAGAATTTTTCCTCTGTCATTCATGAGATGTTGAACAACCTAATTTAAAGAGTTGATAAAACTAAAAAATCTCCTTGAGTTATAGCTTCAGTTTAAGATGACAGACATTGTTATCTAAAGCAGAGGGGGAATCATGGCCTTGCGCTCTCCCAACATTTAGGCAATCACACTCTTGATCAAATATTCAATTCCTTATGGAAGAACATGCATGCGTTACTTAGGAACATTTTCTTGATTTTATAGATCTAAATAATTCATTCAAAGTGAATTGGAAATATATCTCCCTTTCCTCTCTCCCTTTCACTGTCGATGGTGTTTCTGGGGTGAATATGATTGTGAATTTTTGGCAACATCACTACAGCAAGTTATTCACCTGTGTACAGAGTGAACCCTTCCAGGTTGACAAGGTTAGTATTGTAGAAACTATCAAAACACATGAGGTCTATCAAGCAATTAAAGAACTGTCCGTAAATAAATCTATAGTTATGGATCTTATTTCAGCTGAACATCTCAAATTTGCAAGTTCAAGGGTCGTCCCTCTTCTTGCCTTGTGTTTCACTGGTTTTATTATGCATGGTTTTATTCCTGAATCCTTAATGAATGTTATTCTACTTCCTGTGATTAAAAACAAAGCTGGTAAAATTGGCAGCTCTGATAACTATAGACCTATAGCCCTAGCTAGTACACTGTCTAAAGTCTTTGAACTAAATCTTTTGCCAAAATTTGCAAAGATAGTTATGTCCACTGACAATCAATTTGGGTTCAAGTCCAAACATGGCACTGATATGTGTATATATGGCCTAAAAGAATTACTGAAAAATTATAACAGCAAAAATTCTACATTTTTTCTGTGCTTTTTAGACGCCACTAAGGCTTTTGATCATGTAAATCATAGAAAATTATTTTTAAAATTGTGCCAAGCTGGTGTTCCTAAGTATATAGTAAGATGTCTGTCCTACTGGTATGCTAATCAAACGATGCAGGTGAAATGGGACAACTGTGTGTCTGCATCCTTTCATGTCAGCAATGGAGTCAGACAAGGAAGCATTTTATCTCCTATGTTGTTTAATTTTTATATGAATGACCTCTCTAAGCAGCTAAACCTGTGTAGAACTGGCTGCATGGTTGGTGGTACTATTATTAATCATTTAATGTATGCTGATGACTTAGTGGTTTTTAGTCCAAGTTCAGCTGGTCTTCAGCAGCTGCTTAATGTCTGCTCAGCATATGGTGAATTACTTGATGTAAAATTCAATCCATCAAAAAGTATCATCTTGATCTGTCGCACTAAGGAGGACAAAAATAGAGTATTCCCAAATTTCAAATTGTCTGGGATTTTATTGAATGTCTCAAGTGAAGTAAAATATCTTGGCCATGTGTTGACAGACCATCTGTCTGATGATGAGGACATTTACCGTCAGGTTCGAATGTTATACACTCAGGCAAATATCCTTAAGTTTGGATTCTGCTCTGATGAAGTGAAACTGAACTTGTTTAGGTCATATTGTACATCACTGTATACTGCACATTTGTGGTGCAATTTTAAAAAAGCCAGTCTTCAAAGATTGAAGGTGGCTTATAATGATGCACTGAGACTCTTGTTAAATAAACCCAGATGGACCAGTGCCAGTGAACTGTTTGTATCTGCTCACGTCAGCACTTTGATGGCTGTTTTAAGAAAGCTTATGTATAAATTTATTTGTCGTTTAAACGAGTCTAATAATAGAATTATAATACTGTTGACTAATATCAAATATAGTGCAGTAAAATACTCATCTGTACTCTGGAGACATTGGTATGATTGCCTTCTGAATGGCTAGGAGTCGTTTTTTTATTTTTTATTTTTATTGTACTTTTATTGTCTTTGCTTTCTTTTGTATGTAATCTGGACTCTGAGTCTGTAATAAAAATCTATATCTAACAGCACCATTTCTATTTGGGTTCAAGTCCAAACATGGCACTGATATGTGTATATATGGCCTAAAAGAATTACTGAAAAATTATAACAGCAAAAATTCTACATTTTTTCTGTGCTTTTTAGACGCCACTAAGGCTTTTGATCATGTAAATCATAGAAAATTATTTTTAAAATTGTGCCAAGCTGGTGTTCCTAAGTATATAGTAAGATGTCTGTCCTACTGGTATGCTAATCAAACGATGCAGGTGAAATGGGACAACTGTGTGTCTGCATCCTTTCATGTCAGCAATGGAGTCAGACAAGGAAGCATTTTATCTCCTATGTTGTTTAATTTTTATATGAATGACCTCTCTAAGCAGCTAAACCTGTGTAGAACTGGCTGCATGGTTGGTGGTACTATTATTAATCATTTAATGTATGCTGATGACTTAGTGGTTTTTAGTCCAAGTTCAGCTGGTCTTCAGCAGCTGCTTAATGTCTGCTCAGCATATGGTGAATTACTTGATGTAAAATTCAATCCATCAAAAAGTATCATCTTGATCTGTCGCACTAAGGAGGACAAAAATAGAGTATTCCCAAATTTCAAATTGTCTGGGATTTTATTGAATGTCTCAAGTGAAGTAAAATATCTTGGCCATGTGTTGACAGACCATCTGTCTGATGATGAGGACATTTACCGTCAGGTTCGAATGTTATACACTCAGGCAAATATCCTTAAGTTTGGATTCTGCTCTGATGAAGTGAAACTGAACTTGTTTAGGTCATATTGTACATCACTGTATACTGCACATTTGTGGTGCAATTTTAAAAAAGCCAGTCTTCAAAGATTGAAGGTGGCTTATAATGATGCACTGAGACTCTTGTTAAATAAACCCAGATGGACCAGTGCCAGTGAACTGTTTGTATCTGCTCACGTCAGCACTTTGATGGCTGTTTTAAGAAAGCTTATGTATAAATTTATTTGTCGTTTAAACGAGTCTAATAATAGAATTATAATACTGTTGACTAATATCAAATATAGTGCAGTAAAATACTCATCTGTACTCTGGAGACATTGGTATGATTGCCTTCTGAATGGCTAGGAGTCGTTTTTTTATTTTTTATTTTTATTGTACTTTTATTGTCTTTGCTTTCTTTTGTATGTAATCTGGACTCTGAGTCTGTAATAAAAATCTATATCTAACAGCACCATTTCTATATGGAATATTTTATACATGACATCTTTTTAAGTTTAAGGGATTCAATTTCCTCCTTCAAAGTTTAAAAAGTGCCAGGGACTTTGAGTTTCACAAATGTGTTCTAAAAAGCATAATATTGTTTTTGTTGCTATAACTTCTTAAATATGTGAACTCTTTAGATATAATGCTGTTGATGAAGATAAATTCTTGTTAACTGTATCTGACACTACTGCTGGTAAAGCTTGTTTTTCCACACAGGTTGTATGCTCTCGTTTCAACAAGATATTGTTTCTTTACTTTCGGTTTCTTTCTACTGGAAAAATGTGGCCCTAATTCACTATTGAAAGGTTTGGACATTTCATCAGAAAGTTTTGATAAATAACTAAATGCGATGTGTCTCCTTTAATTGGTTACACAAACCTGAAGTTGGGATTATTTATTTTGGGATTATATTACAAGGAAATTTTGGGAAGAATGTAACAACTTTATAATTCGTAATATTGAGACAAAACTTTCACCAAAGCCCGTGCTAGCATAGAATTTTTTGGCTTTCATGGAAATATAAACAAAAAATGGCAATTAATCTAATTATATAATTCAGCAACTTTCATCTTCACAAATGTCAATTTTCACTATTCACCTTTTATTAAAGTTTTTGTTGAGGAAATCAAACGGCATTTATCTGCTATTTGTGAGAGGAAAAACAAAAAGCTTTAATCACATCTGAATTGATCATAATTTCCACTTTTTATTTTTCTACTGAACTGTAGAAGCTTGTCCCTTAGCAAACATTGTTACACATTCTGTATTCTATCTCTTGTTCTAACTTTGTATTAGACAAGTATTTTTAATAAAAAAATGCATGATTGTTCAATGTTTTCCAGTGAAAAATATACTTTTTTTAAATGCTTGCCTAAGATTCCATCCATCGCTTTCAAAATGATGGCAGCATATTATATTACATTAAAATATTATTTATGATTTTACAGTAGTAAAATTTGCAATGTCTGCACGGATCAGTTTTGTTAATTTGTGAAACTTCTGATACATGAGTGTTCTCATTTAAAACTGGAATTAAAGACCAAGTAGCCATTTGAGTTTTGTTTTATGATACAAAATGTGAAATTGAAATATGAGTTGTTTTCACATTTTGTGGCCAAAATAGAATGAAGAAAAGGTTCATTTTTTTCCCATTTTTGAGTGGAGGAGCATGTTTGGTCAATTTAATTTCTTCATCTTTGAGGTTTTACTGATGGCATAGTTACTTTGAAAAAGTAACTTTAATCGGATCACTGATTACTCCTTGAAAAAGTAACTCAGTTAGATTACTGACTACTTGATTTGGAAAGTAACTAAGTTACATTAAGAGTAACTTTTAGTTACTTTCAGCAGCTGCTAACAACAACACTGTGAAAATTACATTGATCTTTGCCAATACTTAATTGTAAGTTATTTTATAATGTTAACATCAACAATGTGTTTCCACTTATAAGGTTGAACTGAAGGGGAAATGTTTTAATGGTTACAGTACAACAAAAAAAACGTGAGTAATTTGTGTGTGTTTTTGTCTCAGCCTCCAGGTTCTGCGTTACGGCCCTGCGTTTGGTGTCAGAGCTCCTCCTGCAGCTCCACAACTCGGATGGCTGCACAGATTTGTGACACTTATCTTAATATTAATAATTACAATGGCGTTTAGTTGCACAACTTTACGGACTCGTTCATTCGTGGCTGTTTTCACGTTTATTGCGCTGTTCATATTAGTCTCGATGTTTGCAGTTTACTGCGAAGCTCGACGTCATTCACAGGTAATATATTAACTTGACATCAACAAAGACACAGCGGGACGGATCATCCGGGAAATGATGGACAGGGAGAGCCTGACTAAAACTACCTTAATGAAGGAACCAATTCTGGGATTTATTATGAGTCTCTGCTTATTTCCAAGCCCAAATGAGCAACTTCACGTTCAAAAACGAGCCCAAAAAGGCGCAACCCGCGACTCATTAAATTTGCGAGCGACTTAAAAAAAAAGAAAAGAAAAAAAAGCCCAAAGCCGCTTATAATAACTTGGCGACAGAAACTCAAAATAGTTCCTGTTTTTCCACCAACAAAATGCGCATCTCCCTCCATTGTTTACGTTTCTGTCGCTGCGGTTACTGTCGCATAGAAACGGCGATCACTCGACAAGACCCATAGAGGAAATAAACTTAAATTCCAAAAGAAAATAGTAACGCAAAGTGATTTCGATAAGTAACTGTAGTCTGACTACTGGATTTGAAATAGCAACGCATTAGATTACTCGTTACTGAAAAAAGTGGCCCGACATCACTGCCGACCACAAAGACAGCATGGTCACTGGGCTAAAGCATAAATATCCCCTGGACACGCACCCACACACACACAGATTGCATTATTCTCTCTGCATTTCTCAGTAGAATTAATCAAGATCAAGTTAATTGAGATTGACTTGAACTTAATTTATCAACCTTAATTGATAATGAACTGTGTCAATATCTATGTACCCACCATTGTAATCTTGTATACTATATCGTATAAAGCTGAATCTGAATGTAACAATTAACCTTTTCCTACCTGGGACTTGTCGTTGCTTGAGTATGTACAGTGTGCCATAAGTTTCCATACATAGAAAAAAATAAACATTTTATATTGGACAACCGTTTTTATTTGTGTGGGACTCTGCATGTCTTGGACCACTTTGTGGTTGATCTGCAACATTTCCAGTTTTCTGAAATTTACAAATAAGTTTTGCCACAGTGTGGTGTGTGTGAAGCTCGTTCCATGATTTCTGTTAAAGTTTCGTGCAACCATGTGACTGCTTCCTGATCCAGCCATTAGTATCATTTCAATTCTTTGCTCTTTTGTCAAACGTCTTCTTGGGTACCTGAAATATACATTTTACATTCTCCTATGTATGGAAACTTATAGCCCACCCTGTATTCAGACCCCTTTAAATTTTTCACTTTTTCATTGCAGCCATTTGCTACATCAAAAAAGTTCATATTATTTCTCAGCATCCCATTTTGACAGAAAAAAACAAAAATTTAGAATTTTTTTTTACAAATGTATTAAAAAAACAAACAAACTGACATATCACACAGTCATAAGTATTCAGACCCTTTGCTCTTAGACTTATTTAGTAGAAGCACCCTTTGAGCTAGTACAGTCTTGAGTCTCCTTGGGAACAATGCCACAAGCTTTTCACACCTGGATTTGGGAATCCTCTGCCATTCTTCCTTGCAGTTCCTCTCGAGCTCCCTCCGGTTGGATGGTGAACGTTGGTGGAGCCATTTTCGGGTCTCTCCAGAAATGTTTAGTTGGATTTAGGTCAGGGCTCTGGCTGGGCCAGTCAAAAATGGTCTCAGAGTTGTTCTGAAGCCACTCCTTTGTTATTTTAGCTGTATGCTTTGGGTCATTGTCTTGTTGGAAGGTGAACCTTCGGCCAAGTCTGAGGTCCTCAGCAATCTGGAAGAGGTTTTCTTTCAGGATATCTCTGTACTTGGTCGTATTCATCTTTCCTTCAGTTGCAACCAGTCGTCCTGTCCCTGCAGCTGAAAAGCATCCCATAGCATGATGCTGCCACCACCATGTTTCACTGTTGGGATTGTATTGGGCAGGTGATGAGCAGTGCCTGGTTTTCTCCACACATACTGGTTAGAATTAACACCAGAAAGTTCAATCTTCATCTCATCCAACCAGAGAGTCTTATTTCTCAAAGTCTGGGAGTCTTTCATGTGTTTTTTGGCAAACACTATAAGAGCTTTTGATGTGTCTTGCACTGAGGAGATTCTCCCGTTGGGCCACTCTGCCATAAAGCCCCGACTGGTGGAGGGCTGCGGTGATAGTTGACTTTGTGGAACTTTCTCCCATCTCTCTACTGCATCTCTGGAGCTCAGCCACAGTGATCTTTGCCTTCTTCTTTGCCTCTCTCACTAAGGCTCTTTAGCTGGACCGTCAGATTTAGGAAGCGTTCTGCTCATCCCAAGCTTCTTCCATTGAAGGATAATGACGGCCACTGTGCTCTTAAGAATCTTAGGAACAAGGCATAGAATTGTGTCTTGCAGAGCTCACTGGGCAGTTCCTTCCACCTCATGATTCTCATTTGCTCTGACCTGCACTGTGAACTGTGAGGTCTTACGTGTGCCTTTCCTAATCAAGTCCAATCAGTTTAATTAAACACATCTGGACTCCTTAGAAGGAGCAAAATCTCGAGGAGGATTGGAAGTAATGGACTGCATGCGTGTTAAATATGAGTGTATGAATACTTATGGCCATATGTTATGTCAGTTTTTCTTTTTTCTGTCAAGATTAGATGCTGAGTGTACATTCATGAGTAATAATATGACCTTTTTGATTTAAGCAAATCGCTGCAAAGAAACAAAGAGTGAAAAATGTAAATGGATTTGAATACTTTCCATAACCACTGTAAGCCAGCTGATTCAGCATCTTCCTTAATTAAACAAATACATATTTTTCTGGAAAACTTAAAAAGATTTCAAATTTAGACTTGTTGAAATAGTCTGAGGTGTTTTGTTTTGTTCATCCAAGATTATTATTTTAACAGTTGAGCTAAGTGGAGTGATGTCTCAACAACCACATTGCACAAACGAACATTTTGACTTACCATTATAAAAAAATAATGGGTTCCTTATTACGATTTGATCAACTCTGGCTGGAAATTTGTTTCTGTCTAATGCCTTTTGCAATATTTATTGTTATACTTTTCTGTAACTTAGGTCATAAAGTGAATCTTCGAACGCAGATTAAGTCAGGTTCTGTAGCTCACAAACTTAGTTATTTTAAACACTTTAATTAAAGAGTATACATGTAAATATTTGAGCTGGAAGATGTTCCAATTACTGCTGGAAATAAGGAAAGCAATAATGAGGTATTTCCATATATTCCACAGTGTGTTTTCAGTCTGACGCATTCCTAATCATGGACATCATGGATCATGGATCTTTAGTTTTGACATAATAAAGAACCCTCCTTGAAACAAGGAGAACTGAATGAAAGAACTGAGAGTACATTTCTTTAATTAAACAAATGTTACAAAATGTCTGCATAACAATATGAAAAGTAACTGCTCTCCCTGCTGGCTCAATAAGATTTTAAAATAGACTACATGACATTTACATTACACAGGCTTTTGTGAAAAAATACACTGAACGTTTTACAAACAGCACAGTAAAATAGAATACAAGATCAGTGCACAACTTAGACTAAAGAGAAAATGAAATGATCCCTACATGACCAATGACCAGCTAGAAAACCTGCTTGATAATGATGATGTCTGACGGCCATCTTGTTCTACCAAAGCAATGGGATCAAAGAGTTGGGTGGAGCCGGACACGAACAAGCCAGCAAAACTTTTAGAAATGTACAACGAACGCCATCTTTTTCTGTATAAACTAACAGTAGCACCTTGATGTTCAAATGACCCACAAACTGGACTCAGCAGTCCAATGCACAGAGTCAGAGAGTAGGACAGGCAGGCAATAGAAACACATGAAAAGCAGCAGAGACTTAATTAACTGCAGAAGTCAAGTAATCAAACAAACTCAACAGAATTACTGTTTATGAAGCAGATGCTAGTTTCTCAGCGCACCACGATGCAATGAGCAATAAAGAGTTATGAACTTCACCCAAGGAGGGAATGTAGTTAATAAAACAGGACATTAGGGAACAAATGGCTGTGCTACTTTTAAAGAGTTTAACCTGTTTACTCCACAGCATCCAGCGGAACATTGTACATGTCTAAAGAAATGATTGTTGCAACACTTACATGAAACCTAAAAACTTGCATCAAAATCCAAGAAAAATATCCCAGAGATTTAAAAAAAATCTTTTTTCATTGCTGGTTAATTTTTTATTATTATTATTTTAATAAAGCCTTACTTCATTTATCCATAAGAGTCCCTATATGTTTCTTAATTCTGAAATATGTTGATAGATTTTAAAATGCAATATATACCATGAAAATATTCAGTCTTGTGATATTTCTACCGCAAGACTGAAGATGTGAGAGTGTTAAGATTAAGACAACTCATAAATATTACAAATGGAAGTTTCCAAACCATTTGGAACAAATAAAAAATGTTTTAAGCTCCTGGTCTGCAGTCAGTGTAAAGCCAGGCTTCTCTGTAACTGTTTTAAAGCAGCTGTCTTTGTTCTGTTTTCAAAGGATAATGTGCAATAGATCAGAGGTTTTCAAGCCTCCTCCTGCATGGTGCTTACTTGCATGCACGAATAAATGTCTGATTAACAAACTGGACAGTAGCTGAGGAGGAAATGAAATCATTTGATTCAAGTGTGTTGGAGCAAATACTCATGTAAAATATGGAGGACAGTGGGTCATGAGGAACAGGACTGAAAATCAGAGAACTGGAAGAAAGTCTTTGAAAGGAAGTTTTTAGTTTGTTCTTTTATGATACAGATTTTCACAATCCTGTAGAACCTTCAATAGACAGGCAGTCTGGTGTAATGAAGGCCAAGTCATTAATGGGTAATGACCTCCTCCCTGGAGGCAGAGACAGACAAGTCCACTAAGCTCCGCCCATCAAGCAGAGGCTAGTAAACAGAGAATGAGAGTCATCTGTATAATTGATAAATGTCATATTAGTTTTGAAATCTTTAAAATCTATGAAATAAAAAATGTTCGTATCGTTTTATGTTTAGAAAAAAAAACTAGTGGCCAGATATTTGGGAATTGGATTTTTAAATCCACCTCTATAGAGAGGAGGTTTCTAGTTCACATGTCCGGAGTGTCTACTGATCTATGGGTGTTGGTGTGAAACAACTTTGAGTGGCTAATGTGGCAGAATGTGGGATTCTGGTCTGTTGTCTGTGAAAAGCAGCAACTCCAGAAGTTTCTGGTAAATATATAATTATTTCTCCAAAGGTCTGAACCTCACTGATTGTCACACACTGTACATGAATAAAGAAAGTTTGCTTAGAATGACAGGATTTCAGTTCAACCTGGAAACAGATTATTTCAAGGTTTAACAATTTTTGCAGTTACACATAATGTTCACAAGTCATTGGACAGAAATTACTTTTTAAATGTTAAAAAAGTTGAGGGATTCAACTCTCTTCTGTTTTCTACCATTTTCAACAGAATAAAAACTGAAGGGCTGAATGTGAAGTAGAGGTTTAGAATAATATTTGGGGGATGTGTGTGTTCTCCTCTCTGAAACCTTTTAATGGCCACTAAAAGCAAAATCTGAAATAAATTAGGAACAAGTTGATGTTGGATGGAAAATGCTCAGCTGGGGTCAATTTAATGAAGCTTTGTTTTTTTAAGACTATATCAGCACAACCACTGACTTTACATTCCAGCACTAACCCAGTTTTCAAACATCTTACTTCACTCAGTGCTATTTGTTATGTATCCTTGAAGTAATGCTAGAGCTTGTGGCCCATTAACATTATTGCAAGGAGTCCTCTGCAAAAATGTCATCAGAACAAAACATTTTTTGACCTCACAGTCCAGCAAAGAGAACAAAGCGTTGAAACAGGCAGCAGTCCATGCAGATCCTGAAGAAGCCAGCTGCTGCTACATTGTCTGAAACTAGCTGCAAAGTTAAGGTGCATTAAAACACTTCAGTCCAACGGTGCTGCTGGTGTGTAAGGCGGGCTGACCAGGTGTGAGGGTCTACTCCATGATGGCTCTGTAAATCACAGGCTCAATGTAGTCGCCCCTGTACCGGGAGTTGATCACTCTTTGTCTCTTGGATTCTTGGATAATCTCATTGTCTTCAAAAATTCCATCAAACCTCATATCTGATGCCTTAGACTGCCGAGAGAATAATAAGGGTTACATGGACTATTTAATAACAGCATTGTGTAATTATATGCTACAACATTGGTTTGTTAAATAAAGGTGAATTTGAACTAACCAGTCTGGATTTGACTCTCTTGGGAAGTTCTTCGTCCAGAGTGTAGACATCATCTCTCTTGGCTGTTAGCTGTGAGCCATCTTCAAATTCCACCTGCGGTTTGGAACAACAGCACATATTAACACGTAACACGCACGCAAATAATGAATTAGTTAATCAACCAAAATCTCATATGTAGCCAATAATAATCAAAGATGATTTTTTTTTTTTTACCACAAAACACTCCAAATGAATAATTTTAGCATCCACTGGACCTCAACTATAATGCTATTATAAGTTCATGTCTATGTGTCATTTGGCAATTATTCATCTGAGTGAAAAAGTTCTTTGGGGTTCCTCCAGGCTCAGTTTTCAAACTACTTTTGTTCAATATCAGTATACTCTATCAATCTCATATTACTTTGGATCCCTGTTTGGAAAAGGATAGATTTTAAAATCTTATTGGTCATTAAGCCACTGAATGGAATCAAATCTTAATAATTTCAGAGAGATGTGTTAGATTTAAACCATGTAGATTTCTCAGGTGATCAGTTTTGTTTACTCAGTGTTCCAAAAAATAAGTCTAAATCTAAAAACAAAAGTAGTAATTACTTTCTGTGTCCCTTATATATGGAATTGTCTCCCTAAATAGATAATAAATTATGCAGTTCTTACTAATAAGAACATAAAGTCAAAGATTATTTTGACACCAATTGCAGGAAGAAACAGAAAAATACTTACCAAGTACATTTGAATAACATGAGCTGCCACAAACTTGGCCCCGTAGACCAGTCCATCTGTCCAGCGCACCTGAACCACTTCACCCTGCGGTGGGGGGCCAAGTTGAGCGCAGTCTTGATTCTGAGCAAAGAAACACACACACGAACTGATCAGTCACCTTTAACACTTTCAAGTGAGCTATTCAGCATACCTTTAGCCTAAAGCTACATTTAGGCTAATCCAAAAAACTGTTCTGTCTAGTTTCTAGTTTTTAAATCTCAAGACAATCTTATGTTAATTCAGGTAAAATGAACAATGCCCTTTACTGTACATCTCTGCTTACTACTCTAGATGTTTTTAATGCAAAAACAAATAAAACATACCACAATGTCCTCCGGGAACAGGTTATCACTGAAGGAGCCGTCATCAAAGTTGACTTCATAAAAGGTCTCTTTTGAGAGCTGAACTACATCACACTGATAGTAACGGCCATTCTTGTGCTTACAGATGACTTTCTGACCCACAGTAAGCTCATGCATTGCTGCCTTATTGCGCTGCAGCAGAAAAAGCCACAAATAGCATCATTAATGTATGCATCATACTGAGTAGGGTCCATTCTAAACTATAAATAGATAAAAACTAAACTCATGTTGAAGAGAGAAAAGATCCTGTGCAGCAGTTTACCTCAATCTGAGCAGGACCTTTGTGCCGACAGCAGGTCACATGGACCACAAAGGGCCAATCATCTGGCTGCATCAGTACCCCAGCAGCCTGGGCGCAGGTAGGGTGGTATGCAGTGGGACAGCGGCCATGAGAGCACTGCACACAGCAGCCAGATGCCTTTTTCACGCGTTTCTTGCAGTAGTAACATTTCTGTGAAATGAAAAAACAGCAGTCTGGGCTCAGCAAGCCGTTAAAAATAGCTACAGAACAGGAAATATCCTGTCTTGTTCCTGTTGTCAATTGTTTGTCTTTACTGAGTCACAGAGCTGAAAACATGTCTGAATGACAAATCCTCACTACTAAAGCTCACTGTTTTTCACACCTGTTAGCCTGTTAAATATACAAGGTTGTATTCTGGCTTTAATACAAGGTTTTTCCCTTTACTTAATACTTGCAGCTCGTGGTGACACCATGTGAACTCACCAGTTTAAATCTCTGTAGAGGGATTCCACTCAGATCCACAGGACTTCTTTCAGCAATGTTGACAAAGCGCGCCTCCATTACTGCCACAGCACACAACACATGTACCCACCTACAAAACACACAACACTTTCTGATGTTATTTATTCCAACTGGTGCATTAACCAACATACTTAAAAGGGCAGTATTATGTATTTTCCAGGCACATAGTGGCTAGATTATGCAATAAAAAGGTTCCATGTTACCTTCAGTTGTTATAAAATGAAATTGGGCCTCTGTCTCTTTAAGAAGCTCCTACTTTTTCCGACACACTGTCTCAGCACGTAATCCATGAAGCTGTTTACAACAATTCTTAGAAGAGTTGGACTCTTCTAAGAGCTGTTAGAAGAGTCCAACTCTTCTAACAGCTCTTCTAATCAGCAGTTACTTATGAACTGCTGATCATAAGTAGTTCCTATGATCAGCAGAACCACAGTTCCACCAAGTGTTTGCTAATTGCTGTTGTCGCTAGTCTGGAGGAGCTGAGTGGGGGAGTGGTTGGAAGGGATGCTCTGTGAGTGAGAAGTTCGGCTTGACAATGCAGGTCCAAGGAGGAGCTTCGTGGAAAAAGGAGGTGCTTTGTGGTAGCAAGTGTTTAGGCACTCCTGAATGGCTGCCAGGGGAGATTCAAGGGTCCCTCAAAAATGCCAGAAAAAATCTAACAACATTCCAGGTATTTTTTTGATGAGTGTAAAACATTGCAACATGATACAAAACTTCAAAAAAGTTAATTTTACATACTACACTCTGTTTCTAAAGCTCACCAGTGGCTAGGTCAGGTGAACACATTGTGAACATAGAAAAGTTCACATTGTGGACTTTTCTATGTTCTATGTTGTTCACATCATGAACTCCTGTCCGAGTTCAGGCTCCAACTGATCGTCAAACCTCACATCCAAGAGGAGCAAAGTGGCTTTTGTCCTGGCTGTGGAACCAGTACTTTGTGGGGTTATGAGTAGGGATTAGGGGGTATTTGGGTGATGTAATGTCTATCCAATCCAATGCCCAAAGTAAGAGCTGTCTGCATTCTCACCACAAGGTTGATCCTCTTTACCTTCTCAAGGTGGTTCAGGAATCTGATCCAGATGGCTCTTGGCTGCCCTTTTAGAGCTTTCAGTAACCCTATGGAAGACTCCAGACTATGTTTCACATACAGCTTGGGTACGCCTCACCATACACAGGTCATATGTGAAACATGAGTGTGAAACATTGGTGTAAAAGTCCTCCCAGGGCTTTGTAGACAATACTGTCGTGGTAGAATATCTTCACATCCAGCCCATGAAAATCCCAACTTGAAATAATTTGGTCATATTATTTGTTGTTTTGCCTGGTCCAGACTTTGTATTCCAACTCACTGTAGCTTTAGGTGTTAAAAATCTATTCATTTTGCCTCTGGCATAGATTAGGTGAAGTTAGCTAAATGTTCACATTTACATTTTCTGGTTTATTTTCCGCCACCCCCTCATGTTGTGCCTCCCCTAAAGAATTCTGGCACCCCCTAGGGGAGGCACGCCCCACACTTTGAAAAGCACTGTGTTCTACATCAGTGGTCCCCAATCCCCGGGCCGCGGACCGGTACCGGTCCGTGGACCAATTGGTACCGGGCCGCACAAGAAATAATTAAATACTTCCGTTTTATGTGTTGAGTCTGGAGGATCTTTTATTTTGAAAATCCTTTAACCGGATTCTGTCGGTTACGTCTTGTGCGCCAACATTGAGCTCACAAGCAGCAGAATGAGTTAGAAACAGCAGCAACAGCATCGGTGTCGGTCGTCTCGACGCGCTCCCCTCTCCCCTCTCGGTCAGCAGCAAATATGCGAAGTCTTGACCGGTCCACGGTACTAAAAAGGTTGGGGACCACTGTTCTAGATAACCCTGGAACTTACTTATCATTGGTGGTTTTATGTAGGGCTCCACCTCTTAGCAAACACAGACAGCAACTCTGCAAAAAGAAGAAGTCTCATCAAAGGGTCCAGTCACAAAAAATGTCACTTTTGTTTGGAAGCAGTAAACTTATTCTTTCTCTGCTGGCATTGTTTTTAAGAACACGTTCTGGAGATGAAAACTTTGAGGCATTATTTACTCAGAAAAATGTTCACATGGCACAGACAAGGTCTACTAATATATTATCTTGGCAATCATTGTTGTATGTCACATACATTCAACAATCTAAATTTCTTTTGCATTTAAAAGAAATTTGAAAACCATTATGATGAAGAAATATGGCATTTTTTGTGTTGTGTATTTTTTGTTTATTTTTTGTCTGTATTTTTTGTTGAAATATGTCTGTAATAGTCTTCTGTGCTAACTAATTTTCTTTTTATGTGAATAAGGTCAAATATTACAAGTTCATATTTTTCTCATCCTTTTCATTGATGACTTATTTTAGGGGTTACATGAACTATTCATAATTATTATTGAGTGAATAAAATGAAAAACAAAATGAAATAAAATTATATTGCTCAAAAACTACAACTTTTTATTCAGACTGTACATATACAGTGCTTCTTATTACAGATTTTACAAAACCATGACACATAAATAATTAAGATAAATCAAAATTAGGTATAAGATAAAAATGTGTAAAAAATTCTATGATGATTTCCTTAACAAGGGAAAAAATTTTATCCAAATCAATTTGACTGTCAAAACGCAATTGCTTTCAGCCCCCTTCATGTTGTCAAATAGATTCTATTTACTGTAATGAAAAAAAATCACCATTAAAAACAGATTTTTGTATTTATACAGTGCATCTTTGTCTGTTGTTAAAATTGGTTGGGTGTCCTAAAATGTTTAAGTGTAACAAAAGGCAAAAACGGAAAGATATTTTAAGGAAATCGATTCTTTTTCATAGCACAAAAAAACAAAAGAATAAAAGAGGCATTCCCATGCTGAATTTGTGTTATAACACCTCTCACAAGGTTACTTTCAGGAAGAACCAACTGTAATTCATTTTAATACCAACCTCATTCATAGCATTGGCCTTACATCGTGCACATTTCCACTCGGTGATCACACTGGCTGGGTTCACACCGTAGCAGCCTAAATGATGCACACACAAAAACACACAGCAAATACACAGGAAAGTAGGGATTATAAAGTTATGCTGTGTAGATGTAAAGCATGCTGGTGTACTGACTGGCGTGAACCCAAACACTGCACTGTGAGCAGCTGATGAGGAGGCTGGTTCCATCTTCCTCTAAATAATGTGCAACGGGTTGTTCTTCACTCTCTGCGTCTTCTTCTGTGGTGATGGTGAAACACATTTCTGGGATAAGAGGCTTGGTCTGCATCCTCCCACCTGCACCAGCGACATGACTGTCCACGCTTCTGGCACACTCTGCCTGTGGACAGACACAGCAAGGAAAGAAAGACAGCCGTTTTTCTTTCCAACTTCTGACTGCTTCAATTGGAGAAAAGTTTCCCAATTTCAAAACTTTGGCTGAAGTGGCGCTTGTAACTCTAGCCTTCAGTGCAGTAGCAGAGTGCGGATTGATCCTCCAAATAAACATCAAAACCATGACACATTTGATTCTCTATTCAATGAAATACAATTGAATGACATTATTATAATTTTAAAAATGGATAAAAATAGATTGTGATTTTTTTGACAACATCTGTCAAAACGAAGAACAATGAAAAAGTCTAGCGCAATATCTGCCTGCTAAGCTGCCAGGTAAGCTACCAGTTTTTTAAGCAGCCGTGTTACAAGGACTTTTCTGAAAACAGAAAAGCATTTATGATATGCTACTGGTAATATGATATGCTACTGGTATGTGTTACTTTAAAAGTAAAAAAAAAAACAAAAAACTGTAAATCTCTCATATTCCAACATAGACCCCTGCAGACAAGCGTGGCCTGTACAGTATATGCAGGTTGCACTTGTGAAGAGGTGCAGATTACATTCAGGTACACTCAATAGTCTGGAAATTACAATATTTCATATCCCCAGAATGGAAACATTTCAAAAGAAATGTCTTAATGCAGTTATCGCAATGCTGAGAGCAATCAGAAAAATAGTCTGTCATTCTTATTTTGTTATGGAGAGAAAAAGAAATGCTTCATGTCAGAGTCAGAAAACCATTCAGGTGTTGTGTTCTCTCTGATTGAGAGGAATACCTGTTGATATGTTTGGAAGAGCATACAGATGGAGCAGTATGGAGGCTTAGAGCCCATGCGCTGGTTGTACTCCCTTTCTTTCTTCAGATTGGGAGGGCTACTCTGCCACAAATGGGTCAGAGGTTTGGCCCAGTTGTCCCCTTCAAAAGTACCTGCCTCCACTGGGGGAAGCTCCTCTAAGACGTCTATGGCAGAAAAACAAATACATTCATTACGTTTCAATATACATGTGAACAAGAAAGATTAAAGGAAAACTTAATGTCAGGACAGACCTTTTTCACTGCTGTTATCTTTGATGTGTGGGGGCCGTGGCAGCTGATCTGGATTACTTTCCAGCTCTGCATCAGGAGGCAACACTTCTGCCACTTGCTGGAGGTACAGAGAACACCAGCAGAATTAGAACGAAAAGTCACATGTTCTGCTAAAAGGTGAACAGTATGAGCATGTATTATTACAGAAGATCACAAAAAAGAAATGATTAAAACTGTCCATAATAATAATCATCAGATTTAGGGGGTATAAATTTTGCACATCTTAAAAAACATGTTAACTTGTGTTTGGTCAGATCTCAATACATGCAATACCAACTGAGTATTTAACAACAAATATTGTTGCTATATATTGTTGATGTAGAAGTATATTAAGATAATGCATTTATCAGAAACTAAAGCACTACAACAGGTTAAAATACTTGAATTATCTGGATTGAGGTAGAATCACAGATGCCAACACTACTCACATGTTTGGTGTCTTCTTTCTTATCACTGCGTATGGCCTGTTCTTCCTCCTGCACCAGGATTTCTTCTCCATAGTCTCCTTTGGCATAGCTATGAACATGCAGGACGTCAGCAGGGCTGAGTGTTCTCTGAAACAGCTTGTGCACAGGGATGTTACTGGTTTCCACCCGAGGCTCCACACTGCCCTCTGCATTTCCTTCTACTGGCAGCAGAGGACTCATGTCTGCAGCCCGTCCACCGCTCTTGTCCTTTCTTGCAGAAATTAGTCTGTTTGAAGTTTTCTTGTTGGCTTTAGAAATGCATTTAGGTGGTGGTTTCATGTGCTTCTCCAACTGACGTTCTGACTTGGGTTGTGCTGTGTTGAAAATGAAACACTTTATTACAACTCTGTACACTGATTTAGTTAAATGATTTCCAAATTATAAGTTAATGATAAAGATGCAGTTCAGAATACACATGAATGACATATTTTGATTCATTGTCTCTAGAAATAACTTCAACATCAAGGACACAAAAAATTTAAAAATGCTCTTCCTTCACTGGGAATTTATGTGGCAGCTCGGCATATATTAAAGCAGGGGTCTCAAACTCCAGTCCTCGAGGGCCGCAGTCCTGCAACTTTTAGATGTGCCTCTGCTGCACCACACCTGAATAGAATAATTAGGTCATTAGCAAGGCTGGGAGAACTGATCTACACAAGGAGGAGGTAATGAAGCCATTTCATTCCAGCGTTTTATACCTGTGGCACTTCTAAAAACTGTAGGACTGCGGCCCTCGAGGACTGGAGTTTGAGACCCCTGTATTAAATAGTATGTGACCTGTACTTGTATCGCATTTTATCAAGTCCAGAGGAACCCAAAATGCCGTACACTACATTGAGTTATTCACACACACTCACACACTAATGGTGGTAGATGATGCACCAACTAGAGTTGGTCTGCCACTGAAGCCTGTGGTTATTATGGGGAAAATGTGAAGAAAGTTTAGGGGGAGTAAATCCAAAACTACTTTTAAGGTGTCTTGGACAAGAATGCTAAACTTGAATGAATTAAACTTCGGAGAATGTATTAAGCACTAGGTTCAAAGCAGGATAGCATGCAAGTATTTTTATATCAACCAGTGGTGTCAATATTTCTAATTCTACCTATTAGAATGAATGTAGGATCCAAACAATGTGAAAGTTTTTTCTTTTGATTTTATCTAAGAATATGACAACCAGGTGAAAAGAGGCTAGACTTAAAAGGCAAAAAAGTAGCAGAAAGGCAAGAGTAAATTGAAGAGTTTGGCACCTTACCTGAGGGAGCTGGGACTTTGTTGGGAGAACTCTTCATTGATAGCTTGGGACTCTCAGGCTCCACCGCCTCCTTGACTCTTACATCACAATTGTCTCCTTCAGAGGTCTGGACAGGTTCAAGCGGACGTTTTTTCCCACTTTGAAGATCTGAGCTGAATCATTTAAAAATGTTAAGGACACGTTAAGGACAGTTTTTAATTTCATAAAAGGTTTAAGACGATGCCAGCTGAGAAAATTAAATCAAGTATTACAGACAGATTCAAAAGCAATGCTCAGAGATTTTTACCCCTTGTCTAGGGGTTGACAAACTTATTTGTTCATTTATTTAGCTGTAGTGGTCTTTATTCAAGTGGCTCGGGCAACTGGTCAGGATGCGTCCTGGACGCCTCCCTAGTGAGGTGTTCCAGGCACGTCCCACCGGCAGGAGGCCACGGGGAAGTCCACATAGTCCACATAGTCCTGGGTCTACGTGGACCCAGGACATAGTCCTGGGTCTTCCCAGGACTATGTCCTGGGTCTTCCCAGGACTATGTGGGAGCGCCTTGGGATTCCCTTGGAGGAGCTGGAACAGGTGGCTGGGGAGAGGGAAGTCTGGGCCTCCTTACTTAGACTGCAAAGTATTTTGAATGATTTGAACATAGGTTCATCCTTTTGACATACAAGTGGAGGCAGTGTGCAAAAGTGGCTCAATGTCTTGTGATATGATCAGATATGTCAATTGTTTAACTTTTGAAAAAGTTTGACTTTTTCATATTTCATAACAATTAGGAAAGACTTGTTAACATTCCCATCTGTAATAAAATAGTCAGAGAATATTGAAGAGAGAGAGTAGAATAAATTAAGACCTTTTGTCCTTCTGTGCAGGAGACGTTGGCTCCTCAGACGATGCTTCACTGGAAACCTTCTTACAGGGACTGGCCTTTTCTTTTTTGAGAAACTCAGCAGCCTCTGGAGTTGGTTTCACATGGTCAATGGGAGTATCATCTTTCCCTGCTTTCCACAGTTTGTAACGGTCAGGCTGAAACTTGCGTACAAATGCATCCATAGATATCTTCACCATATCTTGACGGCAAGAACACTGCAGAAACCAACATGAAACATTTCGTAGCTTCAACAGCTAAAACTAGCCAGTTGAGGTCTCTGCCATTGTTAGATGTAGTGTGTGTTCTCATGAATGTAAGACTGTGAAGACAAGACGGGTTCTTGTTAAGGTTAGTGCTTTAGTAAGAGGTTTAGAGTAGTCTGTATTGCTGAAATTGGTCATTTTGGTCTTGAAATTAAATCTTTTCCAAGTTTCCACATTCGTATATAATTTAGTGGTGCAGGGGTATTTGCCTTGCCACCTTGGGGGCCAACTGTGTGGGTTTGGGGTATGGGCACAAATTACACTCACAAATTTGCTGTGAGTTGAGTTTTGTAATCTTGTAGCATAAAATGCCAGAGAAATTTATCTTTGTACAATCATAGATAAGAACCTTTGTCTGTGAAAAATATTGAAAAAATAATAATTACACAAGTTACACATATTTAAGGTTTTTTACAAACACAAAGCAAAAATCTACATATAAAACTCTCAATTTCCATCACTTGTGTGTGAGTTTTAACCTCCAAGTTCAAAATTTGATCAGGGTTTTAACTCTTTCAGTTGACTGGTCAATGACTAATGTAACAATACATTCAGATTACAGATGGGCTTAGCTGTTGTGGGATCTGATAGGCCAAGTCAGACATCCGACTCCATCCTCATCCCGCTTTGATTGGATAATCCTTTTTTTGTGCTCCAAATGTCCGGTTTTACTCCTATAGTGGTTTTACGCCTGCTTTGAAGTTAGTTATGTGACAGTCTCTCTGTGATTTACTACAGTCAGCAAAGGCTTTCCCATCAACATTGATTTTTCAACTGACTCATGCAACATAGCAACATAACTGGGATCTAAACTTAAAAAAACAAAATAGGTTTAGTTATTTGAGTTTATTAATGTGGAAACTGTGAAAGCAAATTTGCAGGACTGTATCAAAGTCAGCCATTTGGACTAAAAACAATGTTGGACATGCACAACTTCTACTACATGAGTACCTTAGATTCTGTATAAAGTATTAACAAGGAGGAGTAATGCTGGCTGTGCTTAAACTAATTCTCATTAAGTGGTCATGGAAAAGCAGATGCTGTATGAGAATCCAATCTGTTATCAGTGACATGCAAAACATATGAAAAAATCCATTTTGTATAATACAGCATGGCCCCACCAGTGTCCCTGTGTGAAGGTACCAACAATATAGAGGTTGACATTGGAAACGTAGATGAAACCATGAAGACAATATTGCCTCTGTTATAATAACAAACTTTATGGAACTACATTTACATGACTTCCTCAGCATAGTAGGCTTCTTAGAGACACTGTATGTTTGATGGACTGAACTGTCCATAGCCCCGACACACTATTAAGCAGCAAATTAAAAAAAAAAACACAATAATGAGCTTCATCAGATCTAAGGTTTTTGTTAAAAGATGGCTTGTGCAAATAAAGGTATATTATTTACTCTAGTATGTTAAAAGCAGAATACCCATCGCTATTGTGTCAGTTAAAGGCTCAGATGCATAAATGTCTGACTTAAATTATATTGTATATACGATTAATAAACAATATTTATGACAACTGGTTAACTTGTCTTTTACTAGTCCTTTTGGTATGCTCCTTTGATTTACTCCTTTGTATCTCTAAGAAGTGCCATGACCTCAATACTTGCAAGTTAGACATTTCATTTTGACCTGCTTTACTTGTGTAGAAGTGACTGTAGATAACATACCAATTTAGCTTGTTTTCCATAATCAATCCATCGCTGTGTAGCAAAGTTGGTGGACTCAGCACAATTGAAACCGTGGTTGAAACCAGCATGATAAGCAAATGGAAAAGTCACAATGAACTGCCCAGCTTCCTGAGTGACCTAACATAGCAGGGAAAAAAAAGAAGATGGATTCATGTTCCACCTGACTTTTCTTATGTAGTCACTAAAACATGATTATCACTCTTCAGTTAGAGGCTTCGTTGTAACAGAGACTGCAGGGACCACAGTCATCAGCATCAACAATAACTCTTTAATTAAACAAGTTATAAGACCATTTAATTTCCTTTTGGGATCAATAAAGTATTTTTGAATTGGACCCCACATGATTTGTACTTGACTCACCCTGCAGCTACAACAACTGACAAGATGGAGCTGAAAGACATTAAGCAAAAGCTAAAAAGCGGGAGAAGATACTGCTTACTTAAATGGAGGTTTAAAAACGAAAGCAGTAAAATCTTATTGAAAGTAATATAAGCCATGCTTAATGTAAGCCACGCCCCTTGTATTCAGCAAGCTGAAAGTTTATGACTTGTGAACAAACATGTTGTCATCTCTGTGGAGATGAAAATATGGATTACTTTCTCATAACGTGGATTACCTTCTCATATGGTATACCATATTTTTTGAGGATTGAGGGTGAAATTAAAGTCATCTTGTGCCGCAAGAAGGCTTCACAGCTCTGAGCATTCCCAGGAAAGAAACCTGGAAGAGAAAGAAAAAACTCAGATATTTCAATAAAGCTAAAGCTATCCATTTGAATACTTGTCTTTGAACAGGAACTTTCTCAGGTGAAATATGCTGTGCTGCTGAAGCTATGGCAGTAATTTTTTTTATTTTTGTTACATTAAGTCATGCTTGTGTAACAGACTTTATTATTATTTCTAATTAGAATAGAATAGAATAGAATAGAATAGAATTCAACTTTATTGTCATTGAACTGTCACAAGTACAAGCAACGAGATGTAGTTTGCATCTATCCAGAAGTGCTCTACGAGATATAAATATTTATTTACAGATGTACAAGACTATGTATGTATGGGCTATAAGGGGTTATAGCAAAGAGATATAGATATTGTGTATAAATATAAATATGGGAGCTATATGCACAGATTATACAGATTATACAGAATATACAAGAATGTTAGGGAATGGATTATAGATAAATAATGGCAGATAAAATTTACAGGTTGTATGTGTGTGTGAAGAAAACAGTCCGTGATGTGTGTGTGTGTGAGGATAGTCCATGTGTTATTGTTGTATGAGAGGATAGGGGAGTACTGTCCTTATAGTTTATGTTTTATGTCAGGAGGCGTTCAAAAGCGTGACAGCTGTGGGGAAGAAGCTGTTCCGGTGCCTGGTGGTTCTGGTCCGTAGGCTTCTGTAACGCCTCCCAGAGGGCAGGAGGGAAAAGAGTGTGTGTGCTGGGTGAGTGGAGTCCTTTGTGATTTTCCCGGCCCTTTTCAAACACCGCTTCCTGTAGATGTCCTTGATGGCAGGGAGCGGTGCCCCGGCGATATACTGGGCAGTTTTCACCACCCTCTGCAGCGCCTGCTGGTCGGAGACAGAGCAGTTCCCGTACCAAGCTGTAATACAGTTGGTGAGGATGCTCTCAATGGTGCAGTGGTAGAAGTTTGTGAGGATCTCTGAGGACAGGTGGTTCTTCCTCAGGGTCCTCATGAAGAAGAGGCGCTGATGTGCCTTTTTAATGAGTTTGGAGCAGCTGGTCGTCCAAGTCAGGTCCTCGGAGATGTGGACTCCCAGGAACTTAAAGGTGTCCACACGCTCCACCACTGTCCCCTTAATGTGGATGGGTGGATGTGGGTCAGCGTTCCTCCTGCAGTCCACAATAAGCTCCTTGGTCTTCTCGGTGTTCAGCTGCAGGTTGTTTTTGTCGCACCACTCAGCCAGACGGTCTACCTCCTCCCTGTAAGCGGCCTCGTCATTATCTCTGATGAGGCCGATCACCGTGGTGTCGTCTGCGAACTTGATGATGGCGTTAGAGCCATGGACAGGTCTGCAGTCATAGGTGAAGAGGGAGTAGAGGAAGGGACTCATCACACAGCTTTGTGGCACTCCGGTGTTTATGATGATGGTGGATGAGAAGTGGTTGTTGCTAAGGAAAATGATTATTTAATGCTAAAAATACACTTAATCTTATGACATGTGTAAAGGGATAGTCAACACTTTATTTGGAACAGTTTTCTGTGGAGCATGGGGGAGCTCACAATAGTAGACATTCAAACAAAGCAGGGCCCTTTTGCCTCCCCCACACACAGAGCAATAAAATTTACAGCCCGAAAGGGGTCAGAGACTTCTTGGCGCCAGAGATCTTCCGTACCAGGCAGAGATGACCACGGGGTAGTTCGCCTTTTGCTTAGATAAAAAACAGACACCTTTGCTATAAATCAGGGAGTCCCGGCTTTTTCTGGGGGCCTGAGGGAGTTCTAATTGGGCGAAGAGCAGAACGCCTTCTTTGCATATATTAAATAGGGAAACACCCTTTTGGTTTATAGTTTCAGGTCAGCGCCGGAGAGGGGAGAGTTTTTTTTCCATCTTTTTACTCCACGTTGGGCGCCTTTGTCTGTCTCTGTGTTCGTTTGTCTTCCCTTGTGTGTTTTTTATTTTCATGAGAAAATGCATATCTCTGTATCTCTGCAACTTTGTGATCGATTGCTTTGTATGAGATTAAAACTCCGTGATCTGTGACGTCAACACGTTTTGTTGTTGTTTCGTTTTTAGCAGCACGCGGTTGCAGGACGCTCACGGAGAACCCCGCTCGACCCGGCTAACAGGAGGAAAAGGAGAGCCATGCTTTTCCAAAATTAAGCTAACCTAATAACTTTCCTTCCTTAACATTGTCCAGCCGGACATGTTGAGGTCGACTGGTCAGGAAGTCGAGCAACCAGTTACACATGAGTGGACTGATGCCGAGGTCTGTGAGTTTGGTAATGAGTTGTGATGGGATGACAGTGTTGAATGCTGAACTAAAATCTAAGAACAGCAGTCTGGCGTAAGTGTTCTTACTGTCCAGGTGAGAAAGGACAGAGTGCAGAGCTATAGAGACTGCATCCTCTGTGCTCCTGTTCTGCCTGTATGCAAATTGGTGGGGGTCTAGTGTGGGGGGGAGACAGGATCTGAGGTGTGCTAGGACCAGCCGCTCCAAGCACTTGGTAATGATGGGGGTAAGGGCTACCGGGCGGTAGTCATTGAGTCTGGTTGGGTTGGGATTCTTGGGGATTGGGACGATGGAGGTAGACTTGAAGCAGGTCGGTACCACAGCGCGGGCCAGGGACAGGTTGAAGATGTCCGTCAGCACTCCTGCCAGCTCCCCAGAGCACGTTCTGAGGACACGTCCAGGTATGCCATCAGGACCCGCAGCCTTGTGGGATTTAATCCTGCTCAGAGCCGCTCCTACGTCAGTGGGGAGGAAAGTCAGTGGCTGTTGGCCTGGGGTGGTAGCTGCTTTGGTTGCAGTTGTGGTATTCCCTCTCTCAAAACGAGCATAGAAGTTGTTAAGTTCGTTGAGGAAGGAGACATCAGTAGAAGCGGGGGTGGTATTGGGGTTCTTGTAGTCTGTGAGAATCTGAAGGCCTTGCCACATACGTCGGGGGTTGGCGTTAGAAAAATGATCCTCCACCTTCCTTTTGTAGTGGTGTTTGGCCTTCTTGATTCCCTTCTTCAGCTCAGCCCTGGCTGCACTGTAAGTCTGTGCATCCTCTGACCTGAAGGCGATTCAGCAGGAGACGAATGTCTCGGTTCATCCAGGGTTTCTGGTTGGGGTACATGGTAATGCGTTTGCAGGTGGTGACACATTCTATGGTGGTGGAAATATGGTTCACTACAGATGAGGCGTACTGATCCAAGTCTGTATGGTGGAAAATAGTCCAATCTGTATTCCTGAACCGGTCCTGGAGCACAGCGTCTGAGCCCTCTGGCCACACCTTTACTGTCCTCACGGTAGGTTTCACACGTTGGATGAGTGGTAAGTACCGAGGTGTGAGGAACAGGGAGAGATGGTCTGATTGTCCGATGTTGGGGAGGGGTGTCACATTGTAGGCTCCAGCCAGATTGGAGTAGACATGGTCCAGGGTCTTGTCTCCTCTGGTGTGGCAGGAGACATGTTGGTGGAATCTGGGAAGAACTGTCTTCAAGTTGGAGTGATTCATGTTCTATTGAGTATTTGTGAATTTATCTCATTGAGTTATTTTTATTTGCTGTTTTGTTATTTTTGCCTTTCTGCACTCTGCCTCGCTGCAGCAAACAGAAAGGGGAGGGGACGGACCACTGTCAGTCTCATACCTTACTTGGAAATAGGACCATTGCACTCCGGAAGTGAAGGGGGCGCTATTTCCTATATTATCCGCAGCCTCCCGTTTTTATTTTCTTTTGAAATCTGTGATATACCTTCACCTTTAGGAAGGATTTTCACTCTCAGTATATTTTTGAACTTCTCTCTTTTATTTACTTCAGCGCAGCTCACAGTTTTTGACAAATTCTGTAGCTTTCTGTGTACTTCTAAATCTGCTCCATAGTAGCATCTTTTCAGGCCTGATACTGCCTCTAGTGGCGTGGGGGTGGTAACACAACTAATTATTTCAGGTGGCTAAAATATTTGGTTCCCCCCTCGTAACTCTGGCAAATAAAGAGCAAATTTTACAAACAGGAACATCAGGATACAGGAACACAACAGGGTTTATTGTTGATGATGAGAAGAATAAACACAGTTAAAGACTTGCTGGCAAATTAATTTGTTCCTATGTTATAGAGGGGGAACAGATTATTTCAGGCAGCTAAAATAGCATACATGTGTGGTTCCCCCTCATAACTTTGGAATATAAAAAGCAAATGTTACTAAAGTCACAGGATTCATTGTTGATGAAGAGAGGAATACGAACAGTTAAAGACTTACTAGTAAATTAATTTGTTCCCATGTTATGGCGGGGGAACGGATTATTTCAGGCAGTTAAAATATTTGGTTCCCCCCTCATAACTTTGGCAAAACACATGCAAGTGTTTTCAAACTTGCAGGATTTATTAGTGATGAAGAGAGGAATAAGCACAGTTAAAGATTTTGTGAAAAAATAATTAGCTCCCCTTTTATGGAGGTGGAACGGATTATTTCAGGCAGCTAAAATATTTGGTGCTCTCCTTTAACTTTGACTAATAATGAGCAACAGTTTCCAAAATCACACGATTTGTTTTTGATGAGAGGAATAAACACAGTTCAAGACTTGCTGGTAAAGTAATTTGTTCCAATATTATGGTGGGGGAACAGATTATTTCAAGTTGCTAAAACAATCGGTTCCCCCAAGTAACCTTGGCAAATAATGAGAAAATCTTCCCAAAATCACAGGATTTGTTGTTGATGAAGAGAGGAACAAGCATGCTTAAAGACTTGCTGGTAATATAATTAGCTCCCATGTTATAGTGGGGGAACAGATTATTTCAGGCGGGTAAAATATTTGGTTCCCCAGTCATAATTTTGGCAAATAATGAACAAATGTTTTCAAACTTACAGGATTTGTTGTTGATGAAGAGAGGAATAAACACAGTTAAAGACTTGCAGGTACATTAATTTTTTTCCCATTTTATATAGGGGGAACAGATTAGTTCAGGTGGCTAAAATATATGATCCTACCTCATAACTTTGGCAAAAATTGAGCAAATGTTTTCAAACTTGCAGGAGCTATTGTTGATGAAGAGACGAATATTAACAGTTAAAGACTTGGTAGTAAATTAATTTGTTCCCATGTTATGGGGGTGAACAGATTATTTCAGCTGGCTAAAATATATGGTCTCCCCTTCATAACTTTAGCAAAAATTGAGCAAACGTTTTCAAACTTGCAGGATTTATTGCTGATGATAAAAGGAATAAACACTGTTAAAGACTTGCAGGTAAATTAATTTGTTCCCATTTTATGGAGGGGGAACAGATTATTTTAGGCAGCTGAAATTGTCGTGATCTGTGTTTTTCTGTGTGTTTATTTTGAGTTTCCTGTGTCTCTGTGTCTCCATGTTGTCCTGTCTCCCTTTGATTAGTTCCCAGGTGTTTCTTGTTCCCTGATTACCCCTTGTGTATTTAGTGCCACCTGTGTCTTTGTCGGGTCCTCGTCTCATTTGGTGTCTGATGTTCTACAGTCTGTCGTCTAGTCCATTCGTGTGCCTTGTTGCTACCTGCGTTGAGCCCTGGATTCCGCTCAGCAGTGCTGCCTCGGTTTTTGGACTGTTTTGGATTTTTGTTTGTAGCTTTGTGCATTAAAACCACCATTTTTACTCCGTACCTGGGTCTACAGCGTCTGCCTCACCACCACACCCCGCACCTCATGATAGAAATATCCATTCGCTCCTCTCCTTCCCCAATAACTTTGGGAAATAAAGAGCAACTGTTTCCAAATTCTCACAGATTGTTATGTGTGATAGCATGTAGTATACTAGAAATTTCCTTAATCCAGTAATCTGTCAGATTTTACATTAGAACGGGATTTACCGGAAAGTCTACACTCTTAATTTTTGGTGTGCTTCTATCAGCCAGTTTTCATCAGGAATAAAAAGTTATAAATACACTAAGTGTTGGAAAACTGTGTTTGGTGACTAACTTTTATTTGTCAGGCTTAAGTGACAAAAGTTGGAAAAAGACGGATTCTCTTGGCGTATAAAATAACACAAAACGGTGTAAGAAGACCTCCACACAAGACCTTGTTTATTTATGTTAGGATTTTGTTATGGCTTCTTTTTTAAACAGCAGCTGCCGATTAAACTGAAAGCTACAACCTTGACACAATTATATGAGTTGTTTTACCAAGAAATCGACCAGAAGCGCCGTGAAAATGGTCAGATCGGCCTCTCTGGCTGCGGTGCTCGCTCCCTACGCAGGGGAACAGAATTTCACAGTGGAACAGATTTTCGCACAAGACCGGTCCAGCGCAGCTCGTTTTTTATTTTCATGTTTAGGGCTGGAGTGCAGGTGACGAGAAGATTCATTTGTTTTTAATCCTCTCCCCAGGTATGCGTTTTATTTTCAATTATACATTTTATTTCCATTTATTTATTTAACTCTGTATTATGTGTCATTGTGACCACCAAGTGGCGTTTTCCTCCTGTCTTTAAATTGTTGCGGTTTTTGTGAGATTTATTTTTTTGTTCGTTGACTTTTGCTGCGTTTTAAGGAAATGTTAGTAGACAGCATTGTTCTGCGCTGCTGAGGGACTGAAGTGCAGGGAGAGAGGTGACGAGAAGATTCATTTGTTTTTAATCTTCTCCCCAGAATAAATGGTTCAATCATACATTCTGGCTGAATGATGTTCACAAACACATCAGTAGGACCCGTTACACTTGTTAGTTCATTGACTCCTATAGTTTTCAAATGCTGTGATATTACATCTACACTGACAGCAGTGCTCATTACAATTTATCTGTTCTTATTCTATTTCCTTAAATTAAACATTACACACAGACACAGTTCAGTCTTCATCGGCTATCGAGATGTCTGAGCATCCAACCCTTACTCGTTACATACTAGTCATTGGTTCAGTCATCTCATTAATGCTGCTGCTGAACAAACACCACAATAAATTCATCTCTTTTTTGCACTGTAACATCATCTAAAACCTGGGGACACACTGCATGACTTTCCCAGTCATCACAGATTGTCAAATCATTAACAGCAAGATCTGTTGAGGGATAGCAAGCTCCTGGATCCATCAGGCCAACTAAACCCACCTGAATGGATTAAACTCATAAGGTGAGAGTGATAACCTCATTGAGTTCTACAATTTATTTTCAAGAGAGACCTGGCAAGATAGCAGTACCTTTTATAAATATTGACATAACCAGATAAATAGATTCATTTAGTTTTAAAGTCCTCTACTTCTGTATCGGAATCGAACATCCTTTCGTCTCAACATCACTTTTGTCTCGAGGCAAATTCACGCTTCAGCTCTTGCCGTCTTCTTCATCATGCAGCAGTCCAGCTTTTCCAAACCCGTTGGTAAAAACCAATATATTAGCCACATTGCAGTGTTCAAGGCGTCTGAAAAAAAGTAGTGGCTTACAGTTCAGAAATGATGTTAAAGTTTACACTGAATTGTTAAAATAAAATCTTAGGATCTTTGATGAGTAAGCAAACATTCTATTTAAAAATCTGATTTAATATGGTAATGTCAGTTCTTTAACTTAAACCCCAACTATAAGATTTTATTTTCCAAATTACACATTTTTGTTCTGTAAAATGATTCTTACCTTTATGTTCAATCTGACATATGTGGTTTATTTCATTAGTTTCTGTATTTCAGTCTCATGTTTTCAAATGTTTTTGCCTTTTTTGTTTTCTTGCTACTTTATTATCACTCTATAATTGTAATTAGTTAGTTAATAGTTTGTATTGTCTATTGTTTTGTGTTTATATTGAGAATGATGTATAATATATTTACAAATAAAGTGGAAAAAAAACAAGCTGACATTGCGTCTCAGCTCTTGTTTTCATTGGCTGTCAGCACACGTGTTGCATGTTGGGTTGGTGGTTGTTTCGGGTCGGGTCAGGTCAGGTCGGGTCGGGTCAGGTCAGTTCCAATCATGCACTTGCAGACTTTTACAACTAACAATCAGTGGTAAAATCATGCAGCTTGCCTCTAATAGTCAGATGAACATTTATCCCTGTTATGATTTAAATTTTGAAAAATATGCCTGTTGGTATTTTTATAAGAAAAACTAAAACTAGATCAACCAGAGTTGTCACAGTAGGATCATTCATTCAGAGAGAAGTTGCATTATGGTGGAAGGTCATGCAATGAAAAAGACTGAAGGATGAAAACACATATGCAGACTTTCTTCTTACCTTTAGCAAGCCGCTCCAGTCTTCTGCCATGCTCTGGTGGGACAACATACCTGCAAATTAACAAAACTGAGACAGTTACTCACAGTATGATTTTGGAGAACAAAGTAAAAATCTGTGGAAAGAAGGTGACTAATATGACTGGCTGTTAAACACATTCTTTTCAAATAAGAATAAAAAAACCCCATAAAACTTCATAAACTAGTTAGTGGGAAGTTAAAACATTCAATACTTTGCACAATAGCAAATATATCTAGTGTGGATGTGCAGATGTGCTCAATGTTTGTCAGTTTTACGGTCACATTTTTTAACAAATTAAAGATCAAGAGACAGTAGCATCAAATCTATTTCATAGTGGATGACGGACATTATGCAAACGGATAATGTTTTAATTATTATTAGCGCAACAATAAACTTCCTTGAAACATTCAGGGAATGAATGTATGATCAATTGGGAGCATACACAGATTACAATTGATAATTACAGTAGGTTCAAATGGAATCCATGTATGATTGAACTGACTTTTCTTCTGTAAAATGCCTTGAGATGACAGTTGTTATTAATTGGTGCTGCATTCATAAAATGAACTGAATGTTGTAAGGTAAACCTTTCTATTTACCATGACTTGGGCTCGCCGTAGTGCAGGTAGCAAATGCTGTAAAGATTCATGTCCTCTGTGTGCCAAGGAAAAGCACTCTTCCACATCCCAAAATAAAGGCAAGGGGTGGTAAGTCCTTTTATCTTCACTGCACTCTCACTCTCCACAGTGTCCAGGATTGTGTTAAGATGGGCCATGTTCCATTCAGACACATCCTGCAACAGAAGGATTCATAGGAAACAGTGAGCAACAAAAAAACATGACCCATAAAAAAACAAACAATCATGGATATGGCTAGTAAAGGCTCAGCGTGTTTTTTCTAGTCCCCACTCACTGGATCAAACAGTGTTCCACTGACATCAGCTCCATACAGTGGGGGGTTAAAGGTCAGGTTCTTCCAAAACTTCCTTTCCAGCTCATCAAAATCCACATATCTGGGACTGCAAAACCTAAAGGTTCACATATTTGGAGATTATCAGTAACACCATAATGAATCTAATAAACACAGTGTTAAAATAAAGGTAAACTACTACGCAAACAGACTTGGCCAAATTAGAGGTCTTCTGAAACTCAACGACAGTCATTGGTTTCTTCTGGATGTTGTACTGCGTGAACAATCCTGACTGGCCAGTGACCACCTGCTGTATTGGAGCAGGAATCAGCAGATCATCGTTGTCATCATATGTATGTCTTGGTTTCCAGCCTTTAGGTGGAATGATCTGCAAGTAAAGCAATCAAAGATGATACATTTCAGAGTAGAGTAACGCAGATATAACTTTTTACAATCTACTAGAGTCTGCTAGGAAGATTTAGAGCCAAGATTGTGTTACATTGTTTTGTATAATTATATCAACAAACATTTCAAGATAAATTTCAGATTCAGCTTGAAGAGTTTTTAATACTTTATTATCAGATTACATGAAAACTGTATGTATTGATAAATTTTTACATCTAATGGTTTATATTTCTAGCAAAGATTTTTTTCGGCCAAATGAAAGCCACGTAAATCAGACTAATGAGTCATCTGCCAGTTATAGATGCAGCTACTGAAGTATTTAGCCTCTGATGAACACAAAAAAAACTTTCATTAAGTTCTTAACAACATCATCATGTTCAAAGGTCTCAGTCTTGAGCTGCACAAAGTTGATCTGTTCAGAGGAGACTCAATCAAGTTGTTATACTTCCTATGTTGCTCTTCTCATAGAAAGTACACAGATTATTTCCTCATAAAATGTTACATTAGCAAAATTATACATTCAGCACCATGACACACAACAAAGGTTGAAATTCCATCTCACACTGAATCATAAAAACAAAAAGATCCATGTGAATAAAATGATCTTCTTACTTTGGCAATTCCAGCTCTGTGAGCTCCTTGTGACTCCATGAAGGCAACATACCGAACAAAGTCCTTGAACTCTTCTTTGGAGGGGGTGAATGTCATTACCCTGAAATTAGGAGTTTGGTCTGGAGTGTCCGTAGTCATCTTGGCATTCCACGTAAAATATGTACTGTTAATGGAAAATGCAGACACACAGATCTGTTAACTGGTTGCACAAATGATAGATCTCCATCCACTCTTTCTAAAAGATCTACTCAAAAACACTTTCCATTTCCAGTTTGTGTAAACCTCAATGCTCTGCTACTTTCTGGGTGTTCAAATATTAGTAGATTTTATATGATCAAACAAAATGAGCAGTGCAGGTGCATTAATGAATAGGAAAATATATATTAACTCCTGTCAGGAGATGTGTAACCTAAACTAAAAAATGATCTGAAAGTGCAAGAGAAGGGTAAGGAAAAAAAACAAAGTTCATCTGTAAGATGTCCACAGGAAGAGTGATCTGTTAATCAAATGCTTTCTTCACCTGATCAGCAGCAACTGTGAGCACCTAAAGGCGCAAAGTTTGCTGCTCTGAAACCTTCAAGTATGTGTCAAGAGCACAGACTGAAGCAATTGCTAAAGCTCAGCCAGGGAAAGGTCATACAGTCATATGGATTCCACCACTCTAAAGGGGTTAAGATTGCTCTCATGAGGGAAAACATTCACAACTTCCAATCCTGATTGGTGGAAACTTCCAAGCAATGGGAGCTCACCTATCAGTTAAAAAAAGAGAGAGGATTCCATCTCTGATCATTTTATATTCCACAGTTTCTTGGACTGTATATTGTTTTAGCACAGGGGTGTCAAACTCCACTTCTCAAGGGCCCCTGTCCTGCAGTTTTTAGATGTGCCACAGGTACAAAACACTGGAATGAAATGGCTTAATGACCTCCTCCTCCTTGTGTAGATCAGTTCTCCAGACTCTTAATGACCTAATTATTCTATTCAGGTGGTGCAGCAGAGGCACATCTAAAAGTTGCAGGGCACTGGCCCTTGAGGACTGGAGTTTGACCCCCCTGTACTAGACATTCTGAAGTGATCACACTGACATAAAAGCTAGGAAGCGTGAACAATGTGGAAAGGATATTCTCTCGAACCGCAGAACTGGGGAATGTCTCAGCTAAGTGGATGGATGGCCATCTGTTCCTTACTGCTGCCCTCTGACACGCTAACCAAGAAATAGCTTTAACTGCGTCCATTTTCCACATGATCCCAGCTGCAAACATCTGCGCTGTCAGTGATGTAGTGAATGAGCTCAGTGTGCGGCGGTCTCTCGGGGATCTGACAGCTTCCTCCACTTTCAGCTAAACAAGTAGCAAACATGGCTCGTTTGCTGACGCTCACTTTCTTCTTCTCAAAACTCGAAGTAAACTCTGTCTTGCAATCAGTAAGTGTGTTTTCCAGTGACAGACTTTACCTTACACACGCTGAGGTGGAGAGAAGAAGATTTATCCTCAAAGCGCGAGAGACGGAGTGCAAACAGATCAGATTATTTCGGTTACCACAGACAGTCCTCCATTATTCCCGTGACGCATGCTCAGTGAGTGTTTGTTTACATCGCACTCAAAAGGGAGGGTTTTCCTTAGTTCTTTCAGCCAATCAAACGCCTCGTATTGGTAGACCAATCAACATTCAGTTAACACTGATGTATTGTTATTGGGCCTGCCATAGAAATGCAAGGCAATGCAATGGAAGACACCTATTATTCTTCACCTCAAAATAACTGCGGCTTCATTTCACCAATTTTTTTATTGTCATATCTTTTCTTGTTTGTGGTACGAAATCTGGTCCCAGCTCAAGAAATTTAATACACAGATTTATGTGATTCAAACCCAATTCATCCATCTTCTAACACCCTTGTTAGTGGGGTCAGGAGGGGTGCTGGTGTCTATCTCCAGCTAGCGTTCTAGGCGAGAGGCAGGGTACACCTGGACAGGTCGCCAGTCTGTCACAGGGCAACACAGAGACAGACAGGACAAACAACCATGCACACACAGGGAGAATTTAGAGAAACCAATTAACTTAACAGTCATGTTTTTGGACTGTGGGAGGAAGCCAGGGTACCCAGAGAGAACCCAGCATGCACAGGGAGAAGATGAGAACTTCATGCAGAAAGACCCCGGGCCAGGAATCGAACCCAGGACCTTCTTGCTGCAAGACAACAGTGCTACCAACTGCACCACTGTGCAGCCCTCAAATCCAATTCGAACTCAAAAATACTTTATAAATCCCAAAGAGAAATTTTATTTTGTTGCAACTCATTTAGATTCTTTGAAATGTTATTGAAGATTGTGATGGCAGGAAAGATCTTCTGCAGCAGTCTGTACTGCACTGAATCTGAAGAAGCCTCTGACTGAAGATGCTCTGCTTTCCCAAGACAGGCTCGTGAAGAGGATGATCAGGGTTGTCCATAATTTTCTTGATCTATGCATCAGGACACTCAGTGGGGACCCGGAAATTCAACCACACACAGGAGTTAGAAAAGGAAAAAACAAGTTTAATAAAATTTTCAGACACTGGTTACTGCTCAGGATGAGGTTGTCAAACAGCACTGAGAAGAGAGGGGAGAAGGCTGGTGATACACTGATAAAGGAGGGGTAACTTAGAAATGTTCAGCTTAACTAACCTGTAGTGCAGTGGACGGGTGGAGCTGAGAAACCAGGTAGAACAGGCTACTGTGGAAGTAAAGGAACTCTCCACAAGGAGATCCAAGAGGCAACACCCAGGGACTTAGACGGTAATCAGGCAGAGGTCATACACAGGAGGACAGAGAGAGCAAACTTAGCTTGAGGGGCAGGCAACACTCGGTGGTCGTGAGGCAAAGCTTGGGTCAGGGTCCAGAAATCCAGAACAGACGGGATCCGTGAAGGGCTTGGCAGTGGAGGTCAATCCGTGGACAGAAAAGGGTCAAAGAAACACTGAAGGCTTGGAAGGAAACGCTGGATCTCTACTGGCTCGTGGTTGTCGATAATCTGGCAAGGAGGCAGCGGCTGAGAGGTGTTTAAGTAGGGAGGGGACCAGGTGGAACAGGTAAGCAATCAGACTTGGCAGCTGAGCTGAAGGAGTGTTTAAGCACAGCATGGACAGGACAGAACATGAAGGAAGGTGGCGGTAATGCACCTAAAAGTTGTTTGCCAACCGCCATAAAAAAAAAAACAAGAAGAAGAAGAAGAAGACAGAACATGAATCATGACACCTATGAAGAATCCTTCTTTGCATAATAATCTCCACAGTTGTCTCCAAAACTGAACCAGCCTTCTTTAACAGGTATATACTGTATGTGTGTGCGTGGTGTTCTTCAGTTCTTCTTAGAACTGAAGAACACATCTTGAGAAACAGAAAATACTGATACCTGTAGCTTAAAACATTGCATACGTGGTTATATGTGGGTACCAACTTCCATGATAATCTTAAAGAGTTTCATTCAAGATTGTACACGCCTGAATCTACTGCATGTTTGACTGATATGGATACATTTTTTGGCACTATTAATGTTCCTTCATTGTCTCCAGACTTAAGATAAAATCTCGAAGCCCCTATCACCTAGAAATAATTTGGAATAGAATAGAATAGAATAGAATTCAACTTTATTGTCATTGCACTGTCACAAGTACAAGCAACGAGATGTAGTAAATTAAAGCAGCTATTTCATCCATGCAGTGCAGAAAATTGCCAGGGCCCGATGGGTTCACAGCAAATTTTTTTAAGACATTCTTTTTTTTTTGTTTTACTTTATTTTATTCTTTTTTTTCATACAAGTACAGGCAATCAAACATGAGGGTTAGGGCAGGTAACTGTTATGATCTATTTTTTTCTGTGTGTTTATTTTGAGTTTTCTGTGTCCCTGAGTCTCCTTGTCCTGTCTTCCCCTTGATTGTTTCCCAGGTGTGTCTCGTTCCCTGATTACCTCTTATGTATTTAACCCCACCCGAGTTCTCTGTTTCTCGTTGGGTCCTTAGTCAGTCTTATGCGTCTAGCTGTTTGTATCTTGTCCTTTCGATTGCCAGTTGCTACCGGCGTTGAGCCCTGGCTTCCGCTCAGCCGTGCCGCCTGGTTTTAGGACTGTTTTGTGTTTGGAGTTCTGGATTTCTCACCATTAAAACCCATCATTTACTTCAACCTGGGTCTGCTGCAGTTTCCTCATCATCTCCCATCACCACCTCATGACAGTAACAAACACTCGCACTAATAACCATTATAATTTTACAGACATTTCACTACATGGAGTCACAAAACATAAAAAGAGGAAAACTCCCAGGTGCCTGTAAATCAGAATGTCGTGGAATCACAAAAATTAACTGTTACATGCCTTTGGCTATAAAACAATCTAATTTTTCCCAAAATCTCTCCTTTCTCCTTCTGGAGACATATTGTAAAAGTCAACATTTCCATATCAGGTTTATAATATTCACAAGAAGCTTCAGGGTGGGGGTCTAGGTTGGAGCCAACATTTAGTAATCACCTTCTTGCTTGCAATCATAAATATCTTCAACAGGTATGTGTCCTTACTACTGAGTCCTTCAGAAAGTATTCCTAGATACATAGGAGGAAGTGAAAAGACAGCATATGATTTTTGACAGCATATAAATCCGTAAATATTTGTACTATTCCTGGCTCGACATCCAAGTCAGAGATTTTGATTTCCTTCCTAAAGAAACTTTGGACCTGCAAATAACGGTAGAAATCTTCTCTGCCCATCTCATAAGTCCGGCATAAGTCCTCAAATTCAAATAACTCCCCATTCTTAATTATATTACAGAATGCAGTGGTTCCCTGTTTCGCCCATCTTCTATATTTGTGGTCTATCAATGCTGGAAGGAAATGCAGGTGGTACGCGGACCAACTCAAAACTCCTATCTGTTTGTGGAGATTGAACTTTTTAACCACCTCTGCCCACTTTTACAAAGAGAAACTCAAACACAGATTTTGTAATTTGTATACCTGGGGCAGCCCATCCAGGCATCCCAGAACAGACTGTATAGGGAAGTCCAACAAAGAAAGCTCAATGTCCTTCCATTTACCCTCATACGTTGGGTTTTACCAGCACACTAAATGTCTAAGTTGGGCAGAAAAGTAATAATCCACCAAGCAAGGTAGACCCATGCTCCCCTCGTCCCCCCAATCCCCAGGCAGCTGCAGGGTCGAGTATCTTACTCTTGGCCTTTTATTGCTCCATATAAATCTTGAAAAATGTTTACCCCACTCCCTAAATTGTTTTGCTGGAACCTCTACTGGGCGTCCTGCAAATATGTACAATAGTCTTGAAGAACATTTATCTTCTGACTCGGATTCTGCTGCTGAGGTCAAAGGGAAGCAGGCTTCACCTGTCCAGGTCCTCACATAACAAAAACTCCCACCCTATAGTATCATATGTCTTTTTGGCATCTAAGCTGAGAAGGGCTGCACTTGATTTTTTCTTTAATTATTTGATCAATAATATGAATGGTCCTTCTTATACTATCTGTCTGGTCCTCATCTATCAGGATACTTAATCTCTTAGCTAATATTGCAGCATATAGTTTGTAGTCTATATTTAATACTCTGATTGGTCTATATCCTCTAGGATCCGTTTTGTCCTTCCCCACCGTTGGTATGACCGATATAAATGCCTCTCGCCATGATGGCGGGAGAGCGCCCCCTGCCAGGGTGTAGTTGAAGGAAGCCATTAATAGTGGGAGAACAGATTCCTTCATGGCCTTATACCACTCAGGAGGGAACCCATCACAACCCAGTGATTTGCTGGTCTTAAGATTTGATATCCCACGGTCAACTTCCTCATCTGATATTTCTGCCATTAACTTGTCATTTTGGGGGTTTTTTATTATAGATGTAAGATCCAAGAAATTCAGAATTTTTAAAAATTGTTTAATTATTCATTTTGTCCGGCTGTGTGTACAAAGCTGCATAATATGCTTCCAATTATCTCTGATTTTCTTCAAGTTTATTAGTTATCTTGTTAGTTTTTGGGTTCTGAAATTTATAGATTGTGTTTTCCACCTGTTGTTTCCTAAGCCTCCATGAAAGCACGTTAGAAGCTTTAGGCCCTGCCTCATAATACCTTTGTTTCATATATTTAAGTTTTTTCTTGTTATTTCCTCACTTAAAATTTTTAGTCTCCTGTTTTATAGGCCTTGTTTGTTCCAGTAAGGAGGGGCTTTTGTTAATCGAATGCAGCTGCTCCAATCTTTTTAAATTTTTCTGCATGTTTGTTAGTTGGTTTTTTTTGCTCTAATCTTCTTCAAATTAGCACATTTTGCAATTATTTTAACTGTAATATATGCTTTAGCCGCATCCTGTAGAATTGCAGGGCTAACTGTTCCATTCTAATTAAATTTTAAGTATATTTTAAGCTCCTCTGCCATTTCCGTTTTGAATGCAGTACTACTTAATAAGCTTGTGTTAAGCCTCCATAAGGTCTTTTTAGGGCTTCTAGCTAAATTAATTTTCATAGTTAAATCAGAGTGATCAGAAATATCTCTTTGTCCTATTATACAATCTCTCACTCTGTGAAGGTTCCTTTTGACCATAAAAAAAAATCAATTCTAGTATGTTATGCCTAGTTGAGTAAAAAGTAAATTCACGATCATGTTTATGGAAATATCTCCATATATCTGTGAGTTCCAATTCTTACAAATATTGCTTTTCCAAGTGAGTTCTACTTTGCTCTCTACTAGTTATATCCATTTTTGGGTTTAGGAAATTAAAATCACCTGCACATATACAGTACATGTGCCAATTGCTTCAGTGGTCACAAGCTTAAATACCTCCTTAAAGAAATCTATATTACTACCAGGGGGGGCATAGACATTACATAGAGTGATCTCGTCCTCTTTCCAGCTTTCCCTTCAACAACACAAATCTGCCTTCTTTATCTTTATGTTCTGCAATAAAATCAAACCTGATATTGTCTGATATGAGAATGGCTACCCCTCTGTTTTTTCCAGATCTGTAAGATTATGTTTATGTATGTAATATGTTTTTGTATAACACATTTTCTTTATTTTCTCATGCTCTTTATTTGACAAATGTGTTTCCTGCAAGAAACTAATGCCAACCTGCTCTCGTATAAACTTTGAAATGATCTAGCTTCTTCTAATGGGATTTTTTATACCATTCACATTCAAAGCCTGTATGTTATATACAGGCTTTGAATGTATATAATATACAGAGGCATATATATATATACTGTATATATATACTGCTCAAAAAAATAAAGGGAACACTTAAACAACACAATATAACTCCAAGTAAATCAAACTTCTGTGAAATCAAACTGTCCACTTAGGAAGCAACACTGATTGACAATCAATTTCACCTGCTGTTGTGCAAATGGAACTTTGTACAGAACAAAGTATTCAATGAGAATATTTCTTTCATTCAGATCTAGGATGTGTTATTTGAGTGTTCCCTTTATTTTTTTGAGCAGTGTATATATATATAATTTGTTTGCAGACCCCGGTCCCACCGTGAATCCACGTCTCCTCAAGTAGATGACCATGCCTGAGTCAAAGTTGTTGGAGTTCATTCATTTTGTCTTTGTGCACCAGCCACGTGTGTTTACCAGTTTAAGGACCCGACCAGAACTCCTCAGTGTAAATTACCTTGAGAAATAACGTGATTTGGTTATTTCTAAAAAACAGGCTTTAATGCCAGTCTTGTGCGAAATTCTGTTCATTCTGTGTCGGGAGCGCGCACTGCAGCCAGAGAGGATCCGTTCATTTTTTGATCGATTTCTCAGTAAAACAACTCATATGATCATGTCAAGGTTGTAACATTCAGTTTAATCGGCAGCCTAACAAAATTGTAAAAGAAATAAATAAACGAGGTCTTCCTACACAGTTTTGTGTTGTTTTTAATGGCCAAGAGAATCGTTTTTTCCCAACTGTTGTCACTTAAGCCTGACAAAAACAAAGTCAGTAACCAAACACAGTTTTCCAACACATTGTGTGAATTTATAATTCTTCATTGCTAATATAATAGGGTGGAATCTGGCTCATAGCATCCACGAAGATTAGACTTCCTGAAAAGATGAGAGTTAGGCTTTCTGGAAAATCCCCTTCCAATGTTAAATATGACAGATTACTGGATAAGAGAAATTTCTGGCTAATTATTTTTTCACAAACTATGTAACTGTGCTTATTCCTCTCTTCATCAACAACAAATCCTGTGATTTTGGAAACTCTTGCTCATTATTTGCCAGATTTATTAGGGGGGACCATATATTTTAGCTGCCAGAAATAATCCGTTCTCCCTCCATAACAAATAATAACAAATTAATTTACCTCCAAATCTTATTCATCTCATCATCAACAACAATTCCTGTGAATTTGGAAACAGTTGCTCTTTATTTTTCAATATAATGTTGGAGAAAATTATGATTTGATATTTTCAAATCCAAAATCATTTAAATATGCATTTTGTTTGTTGATCTTTATGAAACGTATTTTCTGTTTAAATGTTTATTTACCAATTTACAAATATTTTTGTAGATATTAAATATAACAGAGTACCTTACAACATTGGCAAGGAATTGGTAATTATTCTGTTGGTGTATATCCAATTGTTATTGAAATTGTCGTTATTACTGTTACTATGTATCCATAGATTTTCTTGTCTTATGAGTTAGTTTGTAACCATTTTGTCTATGTAATATACTTTATTTGTTGGCTCTTTAGCACAGTATATTGAACAGGAACATGAATATTATAACATAGTTTTAATTACTATTTTTTGATAATTAGGGCATTGTAAGTAAGTCATTAAATTGAGATAAGGTATAAGTGTTCTTACCACTCCTTTTCAAGCAGAAAATGAGTGGTAAGCTAATTGTTTTTGTTCTTGGTTATGTATGCAGGATTTTTTTCTGTCCTACAGATAGCTTGTTTTTAAAAACTTGTTTGAAATAAATCAAATATTTGTTAGTTTGAGTAAGCTATCAGCACTTGGAGAATAGTGCTGCTGTAATTGTGTGCTAGAAGTGAGCTAAGGTGGAATAATATACTATATTTGTGTCAGGTTCTAAATATTTATTATGAAGAAGACCAAAGAGAATTCAGTGTAACTGCTGTTAATTAATGGAGATGCTCATTGTTGCTCTCATATCTTGTTTAACAGTCGTCCTCAATAAAAAAAACAAAAACGCAAAACACTAGATTTATTACTTAGTGTGCTAAATATAGCATGTTGGTAGCGTGGAATATTGAAGCTGTGTAATAGCGATGTAATATTAGTGTATATTAATCATATCCTATCATTTCAGGAGCACAGTGACCTGTTCAGTTCGGTGGACACATTGTGGCTGCGCTGCATTTGAAAAAGACTCTCATAGAACGTATTAATGCGCAAAAATACTTTGCAGTGATCTGTGTAGATGTCTATTTAATTTAATTTCAATAAAAACGTGTTTCCCCTGTCTGATGCTGTTTCATTCTTACAAACATCTCTGTATTTAAAATGTTCTTTTTAAAGGTAGGCTATTCTAATAAAAAGAGTAGTGCATACAACTGCGATAGCTTTTCATTTTAAACAAATAGGATAGTCAGATGAAGGAAGTGATATTTTTGTGGTTTTTGCGTGTATATAAATTGTTCCAATGATATGCTGAGCATAAAAGTTTCGGTCTCGTCACTCAAAGAATGTTATCTGATGATAATTAATATCAACACAACCCGCTATAGTTTTCGGTTTGTAAAAATGACGGAAGTTTTAGACGTTTAGCACCGATATCTATCTATCTATCTATCTATCTATCTATCTATCTATCTATCTATCTATCTATCTATCTATCTATCTATCTATCTATCTATCTATCTATCTATCTATCTATCTATCTATCTATCTATCTATCTATCTATGAATGAGGAGGTAGCACAGATAGTCAGTCTGGACCTAATGCTCTGCTCACTAATGACGAAATAGAGCCGACTGGACTAGTGGTTCCAGTAGGAGGCGTGTCACTGGGCTTCAGACGGGAGAGCGGTTCACAGCAGTAGCAGGGAAGATGGCAACTCTCGCATCTCTCACCCAGGTAACGACGCTGCAATTTCCCCCATCATCTGCCTCAACAGAAAGCACTGCATAGCGGTAGAGTCAGACGGTATCGTCCATCAATAAATATTAGCATAAGTGGAGTTTACAGAAAATACGAGGCGGCTTTCTTATAATGCAGATAGATTGTGGAACTAGGCCTGTTCCTTGAGCGTTTGTTAGCGGATTGATTAGCATCCACTGACACTAGGTTCTACTGTTTATGTAAATACTCATGGTGTTTTCAAAAAAGATGATAGCTTCTCATGTAAGAAAAAGTGTCACCATAGACACCAAGCCTGTCCCAAGCTTAAAGGCTAACACAGTTGTACTGCTGACTCCTAAGGCTAGTGTTGCTCAGACGCTAGGTTAAAAGGATGGAGTAACATACCAGGAAGGGTTAAATGTGATACTGATGAGAGTTGAATGTGTGCTGTACATGATGCTTCATTTCATCTCTATTATGCTGATGCATCTTAAACATATGCATTAACAGTGGTAGGACTGAACTAATGTCTCATCTTGATAGAGTGAAGTGTGACTCGGTTAAACTTGCTAGTTGCGTTGCAGCTGCACTTTGTGCCTATATAAACAAAGAAGAAACAAGTGTAAAAGAAGAATGTGGAATATGGCCACATAATCCATCTACATGGACATCATATCTGAATCAAATAATGTGGTTTGAATGCTAAATTAAGAATATCCAAGTTATTTTGAATTGATTTTGTGCTTATGATACTATTACAGTAGATTAGCATAAACCATATGTCCTCCAAATAAGTAAATAAAGCCTGTAAGTGATGCCAAAGATGACATTGTCTTTGATTCCTAAGCTGCAATGATCACCCAGATAACACAATATGAGTGAAACAATGTCAGGCAGAGACATTGAATCTATGTTGAAGCCTGACATTGAAATGAAATTGAAAGTGGTCGGTGACTTACATGTTGAATCAATGTTAGGGTTTCAACCATAACCGACATTATATCAATGTTGATTCAACCATCATTTGTACGCCAGTTTGCATGCATATTTGTGTTGATTTTACATTGAATCAAAGTTGATTCAACCATCATCTGAATGTGGATCCACATGCACATTTGGGTTGATTTTATATTTAATGAAAGTTAAGAATTTATGTAAATTTTTTAGTCTAACATGTCTACATCATAACATACCACTAAAAGTTTCTTCACTGGTGTTAAACACACTATTTTATTGGCAGATGATGGGTATCATGGGTATATGTCGTTCAAAATGATCTTACATTAGCATATTTCCCAAATGTGTGTACAAAAGGTTAAGAATGATGACATGGCATTAGTATAACATTTTATTTAAGAAAAGAGGGATAGATCTTTAAACTTATTTGACTACTTTATGACTGTCAGAACAACAGTCAATTGTCCATGGAAGAACAGCGTCCATGAGCTTAAGCTTTGTAGTAGAGGTGTGCCGATCGATCGGCCACCGATCATAATCGGCCGCTTTCCGTGAAAAAGTGTATTATCGGTGATCGCCGATCACGGTCTCTTGTTGCTGATCTCACTTTGCAGCCTGCATTTGCAGCTGATATCCTCTTTCCTTCACACTGCACAAGTGTGCAGCAACAAATCCTAAGCGATGTGGTGAGGAACTATAACGCTCTGAGAGTGAATGGGGAAGTTTGCGTGTTCTGCCGAAGAAATACCTCGGGGGTGAAGCATGTCAAAATGCATCAACACGACAAATCTAATATGACGTTGAAAAAAAACAAACACTTGACGGAGTTTGGCTACATCGAGGCTCAATGCAGCAATCTGGAGCGATCAAATAGCAGGTAAAGCAGCGCACAACTACCAACTCTCACCCGGAAGACCATAGTGGTCTGAAAGCTAAACAAAATAACCCGATACTTTAAGTCAACGAGCTAGCAGTAGATGCTGGTTCTGCTCCCTCTGTTGGACCGCCGCTAAGAGCTACTGGTCGTGATATTTCACAGACGGAGCTTCGCTTCTGCTCCACCCGCAGTGAACTCTCACACCGAACGTCTGCTTAAAGCTGTAGCACGCAATTTAAACAAACAAAAGATTTTACATATGTATTAAAACTTTTGCTATGTAATAACATAAGATAGATAATCTCTGAAAAAAACAGAGACTCCCTGTATTCTGCAGAATTACTCCGCTCAGTCAGAAACAACCAATCAGAACCAGCATTAGTCCACTAGCTGTTCTCTCAGGAAGTTTGGATTCAGTAACTCGGGATTGTTTATTTTGATGCAACCTCCATTCGACTCTGATTGAATATTTCTTTTCGCCCGATTTTTACATGTGGAGCCGATCTTATCTAGCTTGGCAAAGGTCTAAGAATCAACCACTGTCCTCTTTTGCTCTCCGGTGAGAAAGGTTTGACTGACAGACCGGCCCATCAAGTTATTTCTGCACGTTTACAATTAACAATAGTTATCCAACTGTTGTCAACTCAACAAATTTCTTGCAATATTAAGCAACACTTTAGACCAAAAAAATTGGTATCGGCTAAAATCGGAAATGGCAGGTTAAGCTTTTTAAAAGATCGGCTAGAAAACTCCAATTGGTGCACCACTAGTCAAAATGCATCCCGTTTTGCATCCCACACCACACTCTGTTTGAACCTTTTTTCTTTCCTATTCTGGAGTCCCTACACCATCTTAGTTTCTCTATAAACTGGCTCCACGGCCAAACTGCAACACTAAAAGGTGTTATTAATCGATTCAAACTAATTTTAATCTAATAAACCATTAATCAACAGCCATAATTGGATTAATTGTTTGAATTGCTAATATACAGTATATGTCAGTGACATGTGGTCAGGGGAGGCAGGTGAGGCTCTGCCTCACCTGTCCTCATGGAAAAATAATATATAACTAGAAAATTTCTTAAGAAATTTAAACGGGGCCTGCCAAAGTGTGCCTGTCGGTTGGAACCCAGCGCTCTGATGCTAACAATTAGCATCAATAATCCTATGAGTAACAGTGGTAGGGTTAAACTGGCTATATAATGCCCAAAACATTCTGCCATGTCCGTAGTTCTAACATCCTGCTCAGCCTCCTTCTGTAGTAATTGAGAGTTCCACCATATTTGTAGTGCTGACATTCTGCTCTGCCCTCTGTATTAACTAAGTGTTCTGCCATGGTTAGAACTACAGAGATGGTGTCTTTGTAGTCCAAACCAGCAGCTCTGCCTTTCTGTGTTGTTGCTATAGTTATTAATCCTCAGCCAACTATCGTGTGTGTGAGACAGACAGGTGGAGAAAGAATTCTATCTTTGTGAGAAACCAAGTCAGTTTTTCTGAAAAAAGCAGTCCAAACAACTCCTTCCCATTCAGGAACTGTGAGACGTATCCAAACCGTGTTTTGAATACGGTTTCGAATTTGTATGAGAGAAGCGTATGAGAGAGCTATTTCTCATCTCTTATAGTACCACGATTTATATCTGTACCTCACTCACAGTAATAGCAGCGATGAGAGAAAGATGGTGTGCGCTGAACTCTGAAATTTTTGAGAAAAGGCTGAAAATGAATGGCTGGGACCCTTAACCCTGTCACATGATTTCACTCTGAAGCACCTTGACAGAAAACCATCAGCCCTAGAGAAATTTCGAAAACATTGTATGGGAGCAGGCATTCAGTGCGATATCATGACCGACTTTCATACCAATAGAGCGATATTTGTAGATGTGAAGGCGATTTCAAAATTATTTTGGGGGTCAAAAATCTACTCCGTTTCTCACTCTAACGGAGCGGCAGTTGGTGTCAGTTACACTCTGCATTTTGGCAGTTGGAAATTTCACTCATTTTTCGCTTTATACATTGCATCGCATTAATTTGTCGTAAGCATTGAAATGCCTTACTTTGCAAGGCTTCTCCTATGCTTTTCCTATGTAATGCTATGGCAGGCCCCAATGATAAAATAATTTATATTGCCATTTTCACTCTGTGGTTTGTACTATAAAGTACCTATTTTTCATTTAGCTTAACCAGCTGTGATTATTTTTTCTTGAAAATCGCTGAATTTTTGCATTTTCCCATTCAAATGCTTGGAAGCGCAGCTGGTGAGGCAGCAGCGAGCCGAGCCTCTCCTTCAATTGCGCAACCTCTCGCTAACTGCACTGGCTGCCATTCTATGAGAGCATGCGTCTCCTGTCTGTACGTTGCCAATAAAATGGTTAAAAAACATTTATGTATGAACTGATTTTCCATAATTTAGATTATGTATATAATGTACAGTGTTTTATGTCACCAACTGTGTGTGTAACATGTTTCGTGTGCTGAGCAGCGATCATAAACCAGAGAACAGATTCGAGGTGAGGCAGGTAGTTCTCTGGCCTCATGGCAGGGGGCGCTCATGATCCCAGACATTGTGACTCCACAACTGCAGAGTTAGAGACAGTAACAGCGAACTAGCCATACTATGCCATACAGTAAAGTCAAGTGCAGCGATATATGTAGAGTTTTCTCCTATTACCACAGCAATCACTTATTAATAATCGCAAAATAAACATTAAGCCTAAAACAGACTGAATGTTCTGCTCTTTGTGTGGGAAATATTTGAGTTTCTTTTTTTGTGGCATTGTTGTCAGTTGCTAAGGCAACAAGTCTGGGCGTAGCTGCGTTGATTCAGAGGTCGAGAAAGACGTGGTTTCGAGTTGTACTTTAACGATTTTTCCCTTTGCTGTGGAGCACAGCACGAAATTAATAATACTTACATATCCAAGTTCGATTGAATTAACGAAATTATTCTGCCGCGGCAGCGCGGCTATGGATGACGTGTAAAAGAATAGTCTTTTTGCCCTCCAGCTTTGTCCGCATGCGCGAAATTTCCTTATGTAAACAATAACATGCAGGGGCTCTATATTTGTAAATATGATTATGATTAAGTCAGTGCCTCACCAGCTATGAACGTCACCGCACATCACTGATATATGTAAATGTAAGTGTCTGCGTGTGTGTATGTATGCATAGTATTAGCCTATTCAGCTTTAACATCACAAATGTTGTTAATGATTGTCAAAACATTTTGCGATAGGTGGTGAGTGGGAATCCTGTTTATGAGAACTTCTACAGACAGGTAAGATGATGACCCCACTAATGTGACTAACCTTTTTACTACTTCTGAGAAATAAAAGAACATAGCTAATGGTGCGTTCACATCAAATACGTTATGCGTGTCAAAAACGCAGCCGACCCTTCAATGTCTGCAGTTTGACGCAGGCACTTGACATTTTGCTGTACACATAGCGTTTCATGCATCAGGTGCATCTGGTTCAAAGTCTATGTGGAGGCGTGTCGAGAGCACATCAGATGCGTCAAAATCACCCATTTGTTGGACGCACTTGATGTGTCAATTGCTCAAAATGCTTCAAATCGCGCCGTTCTAGATACTAGAAACGCACCATTGTCCCTTAACGTGCCTCCACATAGGCTTTCAATGTAAACCAGACGCGCAAGATGCATTTGGTGTGAATGCACCATTACATGACTGACTAAAATTTCTGTGGATATTTTTTAAGGTGGATCCTGAAAACACTGGCAGAGTAGGACCAACAGAAGCAGCGCTGTTTCTCAAAAAGTCTGGACTACCTGACAGTACATTGGGGAAGGTAAGCTATGTTATGCTGTAACAGCAGTTAAGGGGAACACACATCAGAAGCGCAGCAGTGAAATTAACACCTATTCATAAGAGCCTTTAACAAACATCAGACACGTAATGCTGAATCTGCTGAGACAGAGCAGCATACCGGACTCCATCCCAGAACGGTTTTATGTCCGAAGAGTTCTGTACCTTCAGATTTTGGGTCTATCACTGGGCAATATGGGTTTTCAGCTCCCTCCAAAGATTATTTATTGGGTTGAGGTCTGGAGACTAACTAAGCCTGTCATGATGGGTTCAAGTTTCTTTGTCCACATACAGAACATGCTCAGGAAAACAGGAAATCAGATAAATAAAGTTTATTGTTACAATGATGAAAATGTGAGAATGTGTAGTTCTTTATCCTGTGGAAGGAAGCCGGGGTCGTCTCTACTCTGAAGAGCAGTGAGGGAGAGATGGTGAGTTCGAGGTATGTCAGACAGTTGAGCTTTAAGAAGATTGGATTGATCTTATTTGAGCTGATGAAGATTTTCCACCAGGGGGGGAAAGTACTGTGGTCTCCTGGGCAATGGTCTCCTGTAGGGGTCTTTGAGATGATCCAGGTTCCGATGAGGTTCAGACGGTGAGTTTGTTGGAGGTGGATGGCGAAGGCTGCGGTGGAGGGAGTACAGGTAAGTTCAGGTGAGGAGGAACAAGGAGCAATCCGACTGCCAGGTGAGAATCCAGGAACTGCTTATGGTTCATTTGCAGAGGTGAGGGAGGGACTCGGGCAACTAGTGGGTAACAATCCACGGCGTCACAAGGGGAAAATCCAGAAAGCCAGGAACTCTGGCTTCAGGCATCACTAGGAAACACCTGAAGGAGAGGCAACAGGAATATATTACTAGAAGTAATGTCAGAAACACACAGGGAGCAAACTCAGAGGGGCACAGAGTACCATTACTGGCTAACACTCAGGCGTCGAAGTGCTGGCAGCCTGCTCAAATACTCCTAGATCAGTGGTCCCCAATCCCCGGGCCGCGGACCGGTACCGGTCCGTGGACCAATTGGTACCGGGCCACGCAAGAAATAATTAAATATTTATGTTTTATGTGTTGTCTGAGTCTGGAGGATCTTTTATTTTGAAAATCCTTTAACCGGCTTCTCTCGGTTACGTTTTGCGCGCCAACATTGAGCCCACAAGCAGCAAAATGAGTAAGAAACAGAACAGATGTCTTTGGAAAGTTTCTTTGCGAAGGTGAAAAGGCCCAGAGAAGAGACAGGAGAATGGATTTATCCCAGTAGGTGATTCCCACATTCCAAGCTCTGCATGATATGCGGCGACCGGTTTGCTAATGAAGGAATGAAGCTTCAAACTGCTTCGCCACAAGGAGACCAAGCACCCTGTGCATAAGCAACACTTCGGGTGTCATTGTTTCTCATCACTCCCAGGTGGGACCGTCTCGTTGCAGAGAAACAAGCGAAGCACTCCCATTAATTTGTCGTTATCGTGAGTTAAAATTTTCATGAAAATAAAATGTTCGTTTTTGTTGCGCATCTGAATCTTATTTTGAAGGGATGTGTAAACGTTACCATACCGACCAGAGTCAGAGAGCGTTAGGGCAGTGGTCGAGACGAGAGTAGTACAGCTTATGAGTTCTAAGTCTGGTTCTCATGGTACGATTTAAGAATTGTCGGCCGATTTTCCAAACCTCTGTGACCAGAGAGCTGATAAAAGTACAACAGATTCGATCGGTCCGTGTGTCCAGCCACACAGCAGGAGCAACACACCACACACGAACCGATTCCACTCACGAACATCCCGATTCTAGAGGAAAATCCAGTAAAGCCCCGAAAATACCATACATGAATTTAGAATAAACAAACATGGATGACGATGTAGGAACAACAGTGACAGTTTGTGGACTAATTTTAAGCGATAAAAGACGAAACAAAAAGAAAAGGCGTTTGATAATTCTAGGATCTGACCTTTAGGGGTGCTTAGCCCCCAGCTGGGCTAAGACCCTTGAGAAGATATTCGTTGGTGCGATTTTCTAAATCTAACTGCTTATTTACATAAATTCACAAACAAAATTAAGAGACATGTTGTCAGTAATTCATAGCACAAAAGAACAATGTTCATTTTACTCAAACATATACTTGTACAGTAAAGAGTAAAATCAGAGAAAGTGATTTTTTTCCCCGAGGTGTATAAACTCAGTTTGAAACAGAATCTCAAGACCACATCATACCTGCCAACATCTGCTAACATTAATGAGACACTAGCAGCTGTGGAGAGACACAGTCCTCGTGTGGTCTGCTCTCCCGGAAATTAAAATAAAATCTACTCAAAACTATGCATTTCCAGTCATTTGAAGAACATTTGACTAAATTTATAGGATTAATAAACCTAAAACCAGTTTATTATCAAGGTAGGAGGTCAGATTAATGACTAGTGAAAACTAGTCATTAATCTGAACTTTATTTGAAAATCTTACTTAGAAATTCCATCACCCTTATTTTTATCTAAATGTTATGCGGCTGTTGGCCTTTTTTCTTTAAACAAGAATGAATGTCCATCTATGGAAAAGTAGACATGATGAGTCAAGGTTTTAATATTTCAGCTCACAGTTCATGAAGTGAGACAATCTGTCAGGATCTGTGTTTTTCTGTGTTTAGTTAGAGTTTTCTGTGTCCTTAAGTCTCTTCGTTGTCCTGTCCTCCCCTTGATTGTTCCCAGGTGTGTCTCGTCTCTGTGATTACCCTCCTGTGTATTTAACTCCACCTGTGTTCCTTGTTCCTCGTCGGGTCCTCGTCAATGTTACGTCAATGTCCAGTCTAGTCGTCCTCAGTGTTTCCGTGTGCCTGCTACTCGTTGTTTGGACTGTGCTTCATCATTAAACCATCATTTTTTCATCTTACCTGGGTCCGCTGCGTCTCCCTCACTACCTCAACACACCGCACTTCATGACACAATCATAGTTTCAGTACCAAACACCTTTCTATTCACACAGAAACAGCCAACATTCTGCACTGTTTAGTTTGACCTTATTTAAGTGACTGCAGAGAGATTTGAGAAATTAATTACAAAACAACACGACAGTCACTAATCAAACTTCAGAAAAGACCAATAAGAGTAATTAACAAGGCTAAGGACCGGGATCAGACTAACCCATTATTTATCCAAATATTTTGCACATAGGCTATACAACATTTTGTACAGAACTACAAAATACTCTTCAAATAAATAAAGCCACAATAAGGAACTTAATCAATCATAACTAAATGTTCTGTACCATATCAGCCTCAGGAGATGATTGAGGATGAAGAGACTCTGATTTCTGGTTCTTTAGGTTCTGATGGGTCTGCGGTTCCTCTCCTGATCTATTCTCTCTATCATACAGTAGCACACTGCGCCACAACGGACACATTTTTTTTTTTGTCTTTCGATGTACACAGTATCCATCCTCACTGAAATTGTTAAGCTTATAATGCGCGTCTTTTCACTCACGTCTGTATTTTTAAAAGCGTTTTTGCTTCTAAGGACATGGAATCGGGTCGAGGACTTTTTAAAAAGATGCGGGTTGATAGCAGCTCACCGCAGCTGCGTAGTGTCCGTCTCTAGGCAACGGTGACGTTCAGCGTCGGTCCGTAGCGTTCTGGGGTCCTTTAGCTCCTGCCACGACAATTTAGCTAACGTTAATATATCCTGTGTTTTATTTTGGTCACAGGACGTAGTGTTGATGTGTGTATGATAGGCGTTTCTATCAGACAGTTATATATCGGTTCAATACGGGACGCACATTTAACGGCCAAATATGGGACGACTCCGTATTTTACGGGAAGGGTGGCAACCTGAAAAAGCATGTTGGTGTTCCCGCTAAAGCCTTTTATTTATTTATTTTTGGCCCCGATTTTCCCTTTACGACAATCTTACAACCTCCTGCAGTGTGGTGTGTTACGTGGTGGTGCATTGTCTTGGCCTGATTATCGCAGCCTGTAGGGTTTTCCCTGACTGGGAGCAAGAACGGAGCCTGTTGAATGTGACAGGTAGCCAATCAGAAAGCGCGGTGACTTAAGAATGGAGGGAATCCCAGACAGTTGACATGGCAACTGAGAGTCCGGTGGACATCGGAGGTGATATGTGGAAATGTTTATTACTATATGTAAAGGTCATTATTATATATGTTTACTATATGTGGTTATGTTTATTCAGTTAAAAACGTTAACTACGAAAAAACATAACTCGCCTCCAAATCATAGTGCAGCAAATAGAGCGGCTGCTCCCTCCGTCTTTTATCCAGTGGCGTATCTAGGCCTAGATATGGAGGGAGCAGCCACTCTATTTGCTGCACTATGATTTGGAGGCGAGTTATGTTTGGAGAGTGCATGGAAAGCTGAATGTCCTCTGCCCAAAGTTCTGTGTTCATTTTGCTTAGATTTCTAAAACCTATATTAAGCTTATGCTTGCTTGCATAGACTGCATGATGATGTCAACGCCATGGAAATGACATTGTGGTCGGAGACCCCTAAGTCACATATATACACATATAAAGTGTCACAAGGTGTGTGGTAAGGAGGACACTTTTCCATCTGCCCCTCAGGACAGAGAGGCAGTGAAGTAACCAATTCAGTTAATTTCTTGTTTTATTTTGTGTTCTTTGTCTTACAGATTTGGGATTTGGCTGATCCTGAAGGAAAAGGCTATTTGGACAAACAGGTGAGGAAGGAAGTCTGTACTTTAAAAAAAATGGTAACACTTTATTTGACAGGGTGTGAATAAGACTGACATGACACCGTCATAAACATTACATAGCATCTGTCATGAACATGAGTAAGTCTTCATGAATATTTATGACTGTTGTCATAAAGTGTCATTCAGTAAATCATGACATTTTTAATACAAAGTTGACATTATTCAAAATGTCTTTGTTATGACAACTTGACATTAATCTAGACAAAAATGTCTGTTATGACAACTTGAAATTAACCAAGAATCATCATACGCCATAATAGTAGTCATAATAATGTCATTAAGTGTTATTACACTGTCAAAAGCTTTAACAAAACAGTAATTAATATTTCCCCCTACCTGAAATAAAGTGCAACAAGTAGGACCAACAATAAAGATTTCAATAAGCTTTATTACACTGTCAAATGATTTAATAACAGTCATTAATAATTCCTCTTACATCAAGTGGAACAAGCAGCACCAGTTATTACAGTGTCTTACCTCAAGTAAAGTAAAACAAGTAGCAACAGTTATAAAGATGTTATTAATTGTCATTAAGTCTTACCTCAAGTGAAGTGGAAAACACTGGACTACGTATAACTACCATCATAGATGTCGAACGAACCCTTTGTACATTGGAATAAAACAAAGGATTATTTGTTCTTCAAACAATGTTTAACTTCTGTTCAGTATATTGTATCTGAAATACTGATGAAAGACAAACAGATTTACATTATTCTTTAACTTAAGAAAATAGGTTCTTTCAACAGTGCTAATATTTTTTGCTTCGATTGTGTCAGCCATCTCCTTTGTTATAGCCCCCCTGTAACGCTCTGAAAACAGGGAGATCTTCTTATTGTCTTCATTTCCTGGAAGCAGCACTGTAGCAGCTCCCCAGCAGTTGAATTAACCAGCCAGTCTCGACGGGTGAATTTAGCGTTTTTTATTTTTCTTCTACTGATTCAGAATCACCTCAGTCACCACAGTCACCGTGAAAACTAAAACATATACAAATATTAGAATACAAACATAAACTTACAATACAAACAACAAAACAAAATGTACCTCGCTGCTTTCACTGGGGAACATTAAGTGTTGATTTCTTCATGCTATTCAGCTTGACAGTTCAAGTCATTGGTTGACACGACGATTCTACCAGCCTTTAAAGGGCCTGCCCTCATTAGTTACGGCAGCCCAAGAGGTACAACAAAAAAACCCCAAAACATTACAAAGTGTAAATACCATTAAACAAAAAAAACAAAAAAAAAACAACAAAAATGCTAACCAAAACAGACAAACATCCATAAACAATCTGCGTCATACTAAATTTAGAAAATTCTTAATTTACTTTAAATAGTCTACAAATATAAATTTGGGTTAGGGTATTTGGGCAATTTATTTTAGATAGTTCACTATCCGTTACAAGCACTTTGAAGGAAATGCTCAGAAATTATAGCTGTTCTTGCAATAGTTAATCATGGTGAAAGCCTTTTCATGAATTCAAACTTGGTGAATCTCTTCTGGACATTCTCATAATGGATGATGACTCAATCCACTGAGGTCACTTCAAAAAAGGAACAAAAACAAATAAACAAAAAATGTAATGTGATCTTAATTCAGCATTTATTTAAATACCATTCCAAAAATGTCCCTTGCTGCACACTGTCAAAATGCTAGACTGGCAGACAAATGTCTACAGTAGTTAACTTGACTGGTTGTTATAAAGTGCAATACAATTATTTCTTAATACAAGTAGCATAATGACTGGAGCGCAACAAAATTATTATGATCAAATATTAGTTTGGCAGAAGTTCATACAGCCTGTTGTTATTCAGAATGCATCATTTAATGTATGGTTTTAGGTACATGAGTGTATCTTTTCACTTAATGAGCATTTGAAATTATTTCTACCAGATACTCTGGCTTATGACTTAAGAATTTTATTAATAAATAATAAATAGATTGAACATCAGTTTTATATTTGACAACAATTAGTTGTCTAAAATGTAACTTGTTAACTTAATTGGTGGATGTTGATTCCTGCTTCCCCTTCCCCACTTACCTGCCCCCCTTCACCTGAAGAAAATAGTAACACAAAAATGACTTACCTAATTTTCTTGGGGTATATTTAATCTGCTTCTTTCTCTTTACTCAAACAAGGACTTCTTTCTCTGGTGGCTGGTCCTCATTAGCACCCTCCACACCTGTAGCATGTCTTCATTAGCCACCTTTGTTCATCCCACTCACCACCATGTGTCCTTAGGCTAAAATGGGTCTTCTTTAAAGGCAGGCAACCTATTTGCCTGCCTTTAAAATATGTTTAATATTAAGGGCTAACCTTACAGTAATGGAGTTTAATAAATTTAGCTGACATTAACTTACAGAAAGGTAGGATTGGCCTGAATTGCTCATAGCTAACATTACAAAGAAAGAGAAAATAGTCAATGTTAATAAGACACATACCTCATATGTATTAGGTGTCAAATTTCGACTTCTTTTTAAACAGGAGGTCTGGCCGTTATAGCTTGTGTTAGGTTGGCCCCACAAGATGGAAGATTTCTTCTTCACCAACACACTGCACACCTGTTTGTGCACTGCTGCCTTTCACTGGTGGAGAGGGTGTATTGCACTACTTTAAATAGCCTTAAATAATGTTTCGAATGCAAAGTGCATATGTGCTTTGTAGACATCTTGCTGTAAAACTTCAGATCAATTAGAAATTTAAGACTAAACGAAATGGCAGAGCAATATAATATTACCAGATTAAGCTACATAATTTTTAAAGTTTAATCGGTAAAACTTTTATAACAAATTTATGACAGATCACGATTTCTTGGTTAATGTCAAATTGTCATAACAAAGACATTTTGAATAATATCAACTTTGTATTAAAAATGTCATTATTTACCGAATGACATTTTATGACAACAGTCATAAATATTCATGAAGACTTACTCATGTTCATGACAGGTGTTATGTTTATGACAGTGTCATGTCAGTCTTATTCACACCCTGTCAAATAAAGTGTTACCAAAAAAGTATATATATATATATATATATATATATATATATATATATATATATATACTGCTCAAAAAAATAAAGGGAACACTTTAAGTGTTAAACACCTGTTTAAGTGTTCCCTTTATTTTTTTGAGCAGTGTATATAGATAAAGATAAATTACTATCAAACATCTTAATATGAAAATATGAAGTGGTAAGAAGCAAAAATAAATTTTTATCTTTTTTTCAACTATATCTAATATGTATGTCATGTTTGAGGGTAGGCTTCTGACCCACAGAATCAGACCCGGGAAGCAACAGTAAGTTAAGAATTTATTTACAAAATACAATTACAGGTGTCTGCAGGTCATCCTTTGGATCGGGTCTGGGGTTCATCTGGAAGCGGAGAGACGGGTCAATGACTGTGTGAAAGGGGCAGAATGTTTGATAGGACAGTAGGAGAAATTAGCTTATGTTTCCTTGTAGGCTTTTCAACGGGAGGGGGAAAGGAGCTGGATGGATCCTGGCAACCAATCGGGAGGTCCAAGGTAAGTGTCTCCAACAGGAATGAACTGTGGGCTGGAGCGGGCAGGCAGGTGAGGTTCAGAGCTGCAGGTGGGATTACGGGTTTGGGGGTCAGGCTTATACCGTGAGGGAGTAATCATCCGGCAGAGAGGTGAGGTCTGGGAGCTCCTTAAATCCTCTCTGGCTGATGATCCCAACGAGCTGCAGCTCTGTTCCAGCCCGCTCTCAGCAGAAAGCCAATGGGGAGAGACACTTTCAGAAACCCAGATCCTGACAATACCACTCCTCCCCTTCAACGGCCGCCACCCAGCGGCCAAGAGGAGCAGGATGGACGAGAAGCCTCAACATTGCGGAGCAACTATGGCTCCAAGATGAAGGAACGGGGACCCAGGACCGTTCATCAGGGCCATAACTCTTCCAGTCCACCAGGTACTGGAAACCTCTACCACGACGTCGAATACCCATGATACTGCGAACCATGTATGTGGGGCCCTCATCAATGTCCCGGGCGGGTGGAGGGGGTTTGGAAAGAGGGCACAAAGAACTTGAGACAACGGGCTTAATCAATGAGACGTGAAAAACTGGGTGGATTCGTAAACTGTCAGGGAGCTTGAGATTTACTGAGAATCGAGGATATCTCGTAGGGTCCACTGAACCTGATAGGCAGCTTTTTATTGAAAGATTTCAGTGTTATGTCCTTGGTAGAGAGCCATACCTTTTGACCAGGCTGGTATTGAGGTGCAGGGCTTCTCCTCCTGTCAGCTAGGCGCCGATTCTGAGATGCAGAGCGGTTGAGGACAGCGATGGTTTGATCCCAGATGCGCCTGGATCAATGGAAATTGTGCTGGATGGAAGTGACAGAGAGTTCTTGTTCCTGTGAAGGAAATAATGGTGGCTGGTAACCAAGGGAAGATTTGAATTGTGACAACCCAGTAGCTGATGAGACATGACAGTGTGAGCATATTCAATCCAGGGTAGCACCTGTAACCCCAGAGGTGGGGTTACAGGTGCACACAATGGAGAGAGGTCTCAAGTTCCTGATTCAGCTGCTCAGTTTGGCCATTTGTTTGTGGGTGAAAACCAGAACTAAGCACCACTCTGGCCCCCAACGCCCTCCCAAACTCCTTCCAGACCTTGGAAACAAACTGGGGACCTCGGTCAGACAGGATTTCAAGGGGGGTTCCATGGAGATGAAAAACATGTTTAAGGAGGAGCTGAGCAGTCTCTTGCGAGGAGGGGAGTTTTTGTATTGGGATGAGGTGACAAGACTTTGAAAAACTGTCGATTATAGTGAGGATGGTAGTGAAACCCTTAGAAAATGGCAAACCAGTGACAAAGTCGAGGGCTATGTGAGACCTGGGGCGTCCTGGAATGGCGAGAGGTTGGAGCAGCATACTGGGGGGCTGATTGCGGGCCTTACTTCTGGCACAGACTGGACAAGCAAGTACATAATTTTTAACGTTGGCATAAAGGTTAGGCCACCAGTAGGAACGACAGAATCGTAGAATCGTCAAGCATGCGATTGACTCCAGGATGACAGGAGAATTTAGCAGTGTGAGCCCATTGGAGGAGTCTTGATCTGACTGCGGGGGGAACGTAGATTCTGTTAGGAGGTCCCGACCCTGGGTCTGGTTCTAGTATTTGGGCTTCTTGAATCTCCCTTTGGATGTCCCAACAGAAGGGCCCAACTACACAAGACTGAGGGATAATGTTAGCAATGGTTTCGTCATGATCTGGGGAGAACTGTTTAGAGAGAGCATCAGGTTTAGCATTTTTGGAACCAGGTCTATTCGAAATGATGAAGTTGAAATGAGAGGAAAAAAGTGACCAACGTGACTGTCTTGGGTTGAGGGGTTTGGCCTCACGCAGGTAGGCCAGATTCTTGTGGTCAGTCCAGACAATGAAGGGATGTTTGACCCCCTCTAACCAATGTCGCCACTCTTCTAAAGCTAATTTGATAGCTAAGAGTTCATTGTCCCCCATATCATAATTTCTCTCAGCTTGAGATAAATGATGGGGAAAAAAGGCACAAGGATGGAGCTTGTTGTCTGGAGGGTACTTTGAAAGAGGACAGCCCCAACATCAGTATCTGAGGCGTCAACCTCCAGAATGAATTGTCTGGATGGATCTGGCTGAATGAGAATAGGAGCAGTGGAAAACCTCTTAAGTTCATTAAAGGCTTTGTCAGCCTCCGAGGACCAGACAAATGGTTTCTTTCATTAACATATTTATCCATACTCTCCATACTTTCAGATCCGGATAAGTTGTAAAGGTGGCTGGAGGGGAGTGGAGCGCTAGGTAGGAGGTCGATGGCACAGGCGTAGGGTCTGTGTGGTGGTAATGATAAGGCTTGAGATTTACTGAAGACTCTGTGCAGATCATGATATTCAGAAGGTACCTTTGAGAGAGCTGAGGGGCTAACCTGCTCCTCGGGGCACGGTGGCCGTGAGGGGCCCAAAGCAGACTGAAGGCAGGAAGCAAGACAACTAGAGTTCCACGACTCCACCCTATTCTCTCGCCAATTGATATAAGGGTTATGAAGAGACAGCCGAGGGAAGCCGAGGACAACTGGAATCAGATTGGAAGGAAACACAAAAAAGACTCCCAATGGTTACCAGAAACCAAAAGATTAATGGGTCTTGTTTGATGATCCTGTAATCCTGGGCAATGAATTTCCATTAAGAGCTGACACCTGGATTGGGGCTGGGAGGGGGATAACAGGAATCTGAAGTTGATTTCCCAGGTTCTCGTCAAGGACGTTTTGTTCACACCCTGAGTCAACCAGGGCGTAGGTCTGAAAATGGGTCTGATTGTCAACAAGAGCACAAGAGAGTGTAACATGGGAATCAAATTTCTTAACTCCACCAACCAGTACTCCCAGGCCTACTGGTGGGCTCTGCCTTTTAATTCCAGAGGACAGAAAGCCACAAAGTGACCCAACTGGCCACACTATAAGCAAGCTCCAGTCTTCATATGGTGCTGCCGTTTTTCAGGTGATAACCTTCCTCGGTCATTTTGCCTGGGTTCCTCTGTGGATAGATCTGAACTACTGTTAAAAGAGGGTGGAATGGGAGAAAAAATTGGTGCAGTAACAGGGAGGGGCCATCTCTTAGAGTGGGACCATTCTCGGACTCTGTTGTCAATCTTAACAGCCTGAGAAATCAAAATCTCCAATGTCTCAGGCTCATCAAGATAGGCCAATTCATCCTTTAATGGTTTGTTTAAAGCTTGGAGGAAAGCACCTTTAAGAGCCTCATCATTCCAGCCAGAAGAGGCTGCTAAAGTGCGAAAGTCAATAGCAAAATCATCTACTGATTGATTTCCTTGTTTAAGACTCCATAACTTCTTGATGATCGCAGAACCTGACTCAGCATATCCAAAGGTCTGTTTGAGGTCGGAAATAAAATCAGTGAATGAACTCTATAAACATGTCTGTTTTGTGTATTTGGCTTCAGCCCAGCTTAATGCTCTTCCTTGAAGTAATCTAACAATGTAGGAAATGCAGGAGGGGTCATCAGGAAAGATTGGGGTGAATGAGAAAAGACTAATGAACACTGGAGAAGGAAACCCCCACATCTGCTGATCTCACCCAAGAAAGGTTAAGGCGTGGGAGAGACAGCGTCTCTAAAACGAGATGGAGATGGAACTTGTACCGGGACGGGCGCCGCACTGGCTGCTGCGCCGACCGGTGCACTGGCTGCTTCGCTGGCTGGGCAAGGAGGTGGACCTAGAGCAGAAAATTTATGATCAATATCCTGGAAAAGCTCCGCCAAATGATCCAATTGCTGGTTTGAATGAATCTGGTGGTTAGAGAGAGAGTTTAGGAGGTCTTCGTGTCTGGCTAGGAATGCTAACGGATCTGGACGAGATCCTGCTGGGTCAGACTGTTGGCCAGATGATTCTGTCATGTTCGAGGGTAGGCTTCTGACCCACATGCAGAATCAGACCCGGGAAGCAACAGTAAGTTAAGAATTTATTTACAAAATAAAATTACAGGTGTCTGCAGGTGATCCTTTGGATCGGGTCTGGGGTTCGTCTTCAAGCGGAGAGATGGGTCAATGGCTGTGCAAGAGGTGGGCAGAATGTTTGATAGGACAGTAGGAGAAATTAGCTTGCATCTCCTGGAAGGCTTCTCAACGGGAGGAGGAAAGGAGCTGGATGTATCCTGGCAACCAATCGGGGGTCCAAGGTAAGTGTCTCCAACAGGAATGAACTGTGGACTGGAGCGGGCAGGCAGGTGAGGTTATGAGCTGCTGGTGGGATTACAGGTTTGGGGGTCAGGCTTATACCGTGAGGGAGTAATCATCTGGCAGAGAGGTGAGGTCTGGGAGCTCCTTAAATCCTCTCTGGCTGATGATCCAAACGAGCTGCAGGTGCGCAGCTCTGTTCCAGGCCGCTCCTAGCAGAGAGCCAATGGGGAGAGACACTTTCAGAAACCCAGATCCTGACAATGTGTTTCTTATTGAAATGCACATTTCAGTAAGAAATGTGCAATTTGTTATTCTTATGGCAATATCATTATTAGGTTGCATCTGATACTATTTTTTTTTTCTCATTCAGGGATTTTATGTTGCTCTCCGTTTGGTGGCCTGTGCGCAGAGTGGTCAGGAAGTCAGTGTTTCTAACATCAACCAAACAGTCCCTCCTCCACAGTTTGTAAGTGAAATGATCTTCATAGCACACTATTTTTCATTCTTTTGTTATGACTTAGTCTTCAGCCTTGTTTCAATTGGAAGGTTTAGATGTTAAGAAATTTAATGGTCTTCCACAAGGTGCAAAAGGAGATAAATAAGAAAAAATACCTGACATATCGACCCACCTCTGCATGAAAAGACAGGGTCAAATCTACAGAAACAACCCTGTTTTATTTCACTAATAAAAAGTTATTTATTAAAGCTCAAGATGTGCCAGCACAACCAATTATTGTCTTAAAACTAATGCGGTCAGTCGGTTACAAAATCAGATTAACCACACTCTGACACTGATTAATCATGATTAATCACTATGTCTAACTTTGTAAGCTTGAAATGTAAATATGGTCACAGTTATGGGTTCTTGCTGGAATAGTGCCCTGGGCAAGCCCCTTTTCTGCTGCAGTCCAACCATTTAAAAGTAATTATAACATTTTTTTTGCAGCATAAAAAAGGTAATGCAGTCTCCTAGTAGTCAACAGCAACTTAGAGAAACTTACTTCACTATACATGTATACAAGTAGTAGCAAACCTGTTCAGCGGACAGTTGATAGATAATATATATTTTATTTTCTAGTTATTGGGTGCCCCAGACCTTTCTGATGTCACCCTGGGCAACTGCCTATGAAGCCCATACTAAAACCCCCCACTGTATGGATGTTTTCAAAAAATGTTTTATTGCTCAAACCAAACATGTCAGAAGATTCTCAGTTTTCCAGGTTTTTGTATTCAGGAAGGTTTAAAGGAAGTCATTATGTTTATGCAATTATAACTGATTGCCTTTTAGGTTGGCCAATTAAACTACTCCCCCTCTCCCAGATTTCACTAAATCTAAGACAGGAGCTGTTAGAGGGGGGTCAGATAATGCTTCTGCATGTTGGCGTTCCAGCTAAAGCCTTTTTTTTGTCCCTATTTTCCCTTTACAACAATCTTGAAATGTCCTACAGTGTGTGGTGTGTTACTTGGTGGTGTGTTGAATATGCCAGATCTAAAATCGGGCATATTCAACATTGTCTTGGCCTGATTATCGCAGCCTGTAGGGTTTTCCCTGACTGGGAGCGAAACGCAGCCTGTTGAATGTGACAGGTAGCCAATCAGAAAGCGCGGTGACTTAAGAAAGGAGGGAATCCCAAACATATGACATGGCAACTGAGAGTCCGGTGGACATCGGAGGTGATATGTGGAAATGTTTATTACTATGTGTAAAGGTCATTATTATATATGTTTATTATATGTGGTTATGTTTATTCAGTTAAAAGTGTTAACTACGAAAAAACATAACTCGCCTCCAAGTCATAGTGCAGCAAATCCCTCCATCTTTTATCAAACGCCTTTTCTTTTTGTTTCGTCTTTTGTCGCTTAAAATTAGTCCACAAACTATCACTGTTGCTTCTTCATGGTCATCTGTGTTTGTTTATTCTAAATTCATGTATGGTATTTTGGGGGCTTTACTGGATTTTCTTCTAGAATCGGGATGTTCGTGAGTGGAATCGGTTCGTGTGTGGTGTGTTGCTCCTGCTGTGTGGCTGGACACACGGACCGATCGAATCTGTTGTACTTTTATCAGCTCTCTGGTCACAGAGGTTTGGAAAATCGGCCGACAATTCTTAAATCGCACCATGTGAACCAGACTTAGAACTCATAAGCTGTACTACTCTCGTCTCGACCACTGCCCTAACGCTCTCTTACTCTGGTCGCTATGGTAACGTTTACACATCCCTTCAAAATAAGATTCAGATTAACAACAAAAACGAACATTTTATTTTCATGAAAATTTTAACTCACGATAACGACAAATTAATGGGAGTGCTTCGCTTGTTTCTCTGCAACGAGACGGTCCCACCTGGGAGTGATGAGAAACAATGACACCCGAAGTGTTGCTTATGCACAGGGTGCTTGGTCTCCTCGTGGCGAAGCAGTTTGAAGCTTCATTCCTTCATTAGCAAACCTGTCACCGCATATCATGCAGAGCTTGGAATGTGGGAATCACCTACTGGGATAAATCCATTCTCCTGTCTCTTCTCTGGACCCTACCCTACATAAAACGTAAATATTTAATTATTTCTTGCGCGGCTGGTACCAATTGGTCCACGGACCGGTACCGGTCCGCGGCCCGGGGGTTAGGGTCAGGTCCACCTGTCCAGATTCTGACCTCGGCAGTAGAATCTGAACAATAAAGATAAATGTTCTCCCAAAACTATGATACAGTTTTGCAACATTCCCAGTAGAGATCCCTGTAGCTGCCTGCAGTTCGGGGAGGTATGGGTGTCTGCCTTGCCTGGTGGATTATTACTTGTCTGCCCAACTAAGACCTCCAGTTTACTGGTGTAACCCAACCTATGAGGCTAAATGGACTTCCCTATACAGTCTGTCAGCCTGTCCAGGCAGCCCAGGAGAAGGTATTTAAACAGTAAGGTGTAAATCGTAATGGGATTGTCTGTTGCCCTCGTGTTTGTTCATTCTTTTACACATGAAAGTAAATGAAAATGAAAATAAAAGAATTGCATACCAAGGAATGTGCACATGAGTAGTATTCTATTGTTGTTGTCTAATCTGAATGTGTACTTGTGCATTAAAGACAAAGACTATTTACAGTACATGCAAAGCCTGTTGACATGTGTTTGATTACAGAAGGATACCAGCAGTCCCTCTTTGAGCAGCACATCCTCTTTGTCTTGTGAATTGCTGTGGGCTGTTAAGGTATGTAAAGACAACAACATAGTCGCATTAACGGAATATTTTCCGTATTTGGCTTGTTTTCTTTTTAAACAACGGGAAAATTTGAAGCCCATCTGTCATTTTGACAGGTTATAATTAACACCCGTGATTGGTGAACATGGGCAGACATTATAGACTTTACGCAAAGATTTCATAGCAGAATCAATCAATTAAAAAAATCCTTTCTGAATATCATCTCATGGACACTAAACTAAACGCGTCTTTCTGGCCGGGAGAGTTATGGACCGGACTCTTTGGAGCATCCAGTTAGGAAGTGCATTCCAAACTTTGGTTAAAATTTCACGTTTAATTCCAGACCCTATTGCATATAGAACAGAGAAAACTAAAGAGAATGCAATGTTGAGATAATCAATTTATAGTCTTAACAAAGGAGGAAATATCTTGAGGAAATAAATAAAGGTGCAGAAGTTAATTAGACCGTAACATACACAGTGCTCTGCAGAACTAATGCGGATTTGGCTGCTCCACTTCCAAGAATTAAACCTAACTCACCTGCAGTTTTGACAGTTTTAACAGTTCTATATGTACTGGAGTCTGGAATTAAAGGCGCCATTTCAACCAAAGTTTGGAATGCGCTTCCTAACCGCATGCTCCAAAGAGTCCAGTCCATAACCCTTCAGCACGCTGACAGTTCCCAGTCAGAAAGACGCATTTAGTGAGATGATATTCAGAAAAGATTGATTTCAGTTGCCTCTGCGATGTACTCTTTGCGTAAAGTCTATAATGCCTGCCCATGTGCACCAGTCAATGTTGTGAATTATAAAATGAAGAACGGGCTTAAAATGTTTCCGTCATTTAAAAAGAAAACGGTCAAATATTCCGTTTGATATATATATATATATATATATATATACTGTATATATATATTACTGGGTTTCGGACGATGTAGCACCGACGTCACCCAATGCAGATGGAGGGCTGCAAGTAAATGCAGCCCATTTATTTCTGTTGATCTAGCATCAAAATGTTATTTTGATGTTGTTGATTCATCAAAATGTTGGATCAACAACATTTAGAACAATCGTTCTAATAGAGAGAAAGATAAACGTTATTTTCGTGTTTCGAAGGTAGTTGGTCACAAGGGAGTTAATTTTCAAAAACTGCCGAAAAAGCGGAGAAAAGTGGATCAACAATCTACAGCTAAAAACAGGAGATGCAGAAACTAACAACGCCATTGTTTGCAGCGCCACTTTCTAACAGGTAACGATCGCATTGTTTAAATTGTATTTTCAGACAGTTTTATTGGACAGTTACTTAGAAAGCCAAGCATTCATATGTAAGGTAAAATATATTATTTTTATTCCTTAGCTTGGTTGTCCTCAGAGTGCTAATGTTGTTAGCAGCTAACTCAGTGCCGAGTCACGGACAGGAAATGTAATGTGGGACTTTAATACTAGAAAAAAAAGCTAAATAAATTAAATATAACCTACACAGCCATACAGTCACAGTGAGCTGTGACTATTCTCCCACATGGTTCGTGTCCGGCCACAAACATGAGGTTTCTTTAGATCGGTGTGAATGGTTGACCTACATTGGTCCTGAATCCAGCAACGACTCAACATTAACGTACAACTCCAGCATGAATTTGGGTTTACAGAAGCTAAATAAATTATTTACCAGGAGATCCAAGGTCATAGAAATAACATGGGTTAGTTCATTGTTAGCGATATCATTGTTATCATAGACAAATTACTTAAAATAGCACAATTCACTACTCACCCGGCAGAAAAAAGTCGACAGCCATTTAATGGTTCTTTTGATCCTAAATTTGACCCAACTTGAGACTAAATAATTGTATTTTCCAGGCTTTTGAAAGCTTTCTTCTGGCTCGTTGTATAATGTTAACTGCAGCTCCAGATAGTTATGTGAGTCGCCGTGACACCAGGTAAATCCTCAAGATTATAAGAGAAGTCTTTTTTACCGAGATATTACAGATCATATCCTAAATATACGCATATTTTTTTTAGATGCCTTGTCTGTTTCGGTCTCTTTAGGACATTAGCTACTCATTGTGATCAATTTGGATTTGTTTTGAACAGGAGAAATCCCTTTCCTGACCTCCATCTAAATGTCGTGCATCATCCGTGTCTGAAACCCAGCAATATATATAAATATATATATATTTATTTGTGTGTGTCTGTGTCCATATGTGCACACATAAATCCACTAGTTTGCATACCCCAAATAAAAACATTGACATTTTTGTCACTGTCTGAAGTTAAAACCAACCAAACTTTTTATTTCAGATTCATTAGTAAAACAAAAATGACACCACAGAACTTAGCAAGAACATTTTTGGAGAATTTTTTGTAACTTTCTTCAAATGATTGTCTTTGAAATAGTATGTCTTCAGTCAAACATTTTGTGTTACCTTCCGCAAACTTCTCACAAGTTTGCTGGAGTTTTGGCTCTTTCCTTCTGATAGAACTTTAGGTTTGTAGACCACCTCACTTACATGCACTTTTTCAGTTCCACCCAGGCCGTTGTGATATAAAGCTTTTTTCCACAATGTCATCTTGGGGTGTTATGACAATACCCTATTCTTGTCATAATTATGGCATTATTATGGCATAATTATGGCTATGCCTTTGTGTTGGCTTGGCCATCACTAAGGCCATGCCAGAAAATTGACTTTCTTGTCTTTAAGCCACTTTGACTATATATTTAAGGTCATTTTCCATTTTGAAGATAAAATCTGTGCTCAAGCCTGTGCCTTTATGACTGATGTCTTTAGATGTTACTTTAATAGTTCTACATAATACTATTTTCTCATGATGTCATCTGTTTTATGAGGTGTACCAGTTCGTCCTTTCCCTCATAGTCAGGATGGTACAAGCATCCCTGTTTTTCCTCCCAATATAACAATGGTCATTATGGCTAAACAGTTCCACTGTAGTTTCATAGACAGGGAACATTTCTTCAAAAATGAAGACATGTTCATTTTTGAACATGCACACTTTGTCCCTGTGTGCATATATAAATTGCAATCTGGCTTTTGAAGTAAAGGTTTCTTTCTTGCCTCTTTGGGGATAAGACACATTTCAATATGGATAATGACAATGTCTTACCAGCTTCAGCCAGCATATTCACAAGGTCTTTGGTTTTTGTTCTGGGGTCATTCTGCACATTTTGGACCAAAATACTTCCTTTTCCAGCAGCCATGATACAGCGTGCTGGAGTTCCGCTTGTGTTGCTATAGGTCAGTGATTTCTAACCCTGGTCCTCAAGGGACACTGCCCTGCATATTTTAGATCAGTGGTTGTCAAACTTTTTTCAGTGATGTACCCCCTTAAAAATATATTTTTAGTCAAGTACCCCCTGACACGGGCAAAACATTTTTGGAATAAAAAAGAGGTACAGTGCTGTAAAATCACTGTCTGATTTATTAAAGCCAAACAACTTATATCAGTGAACCTGACAAATACATCCATATTGCAAACATTGCATGGTTAAACAAAAAAGAAAAACAGAAGACGGTGACCACCAGGAAGGTATAAAACCAGTCAAAACTGAAATATGCAAAACGCTGCTAATTTATATTGGTCTCTGTAATGGTACAAAATTAAATATATACATAAATAACTAAAATGTGTTCACAGAAAAAACTTGACTTGATGAAGTTTATAACTTTAATGCTGTCGTTCAAAACATCGTGAAACACAGGGCTCATTTTCTTGGACGCTAGCGCTTCCCTGTGTATCACACAGTGCGTCCACTTGATGTCGGGATTTTCTTTTTTAGTCCGCGCTATGAGTCCTTTCGCGCTGCCCGTCATTGATGCAGCCGCATCTGTGCAGACACTGCTGCAGGATTTCCAGCTGATAGCGTTTTCAGTGAAAAACATGTTAACGACATTAAAAATGTCCTCTCCGGTTGTTCGCCCCTCCATTTCTTTGCAGAATAGGATGTGTTCACAGATGTCGTCCGTGTCAATGTATCTTACAAATGCAACAAGTTGCGCATTTCCACTCACATCTGTGGATTCATCCAGCTGCAGTGAAAATGAGTCGCCAAGTTTCCCCACAATTTGTTCGACAATGTCTGTGCCCATGTTATCTATTCTGCGGCAAACGGTGTCATTAGACAGAGATACAGTTTTTAATGTATCCGCTGATTTTTTGTCCAGCATAGTTTCGGCCAATACAACAGCAGCGGGGAGCAGTAGGTCTTCCGCTATGGTGAACGGTTTTTTGGCTTTAGCAACAAGCAAAGACACCGCGTAAGAAGCCTCCAGGGCTTTGGCTGATGTAGTGGAGGCTTTTCGCATTGTGGCTTGGGATGACTTGAACTCAGAAAGTTTTCTCCTGAAGAACTCCGGTGGCTTACCAATGTGACATCCATGTTTTGTGGTGAGATGCCGCTGGAGGTGTTCCGGCTTCATGCTAGCGTTGGCTAATTTCTCCCCGCAAAAAAAACACAGTGCCTGGGGGGGGTCAGAGATCGTGGACGTAAATCCCATTAAAACATACTTTTCCATGTACGTTCTGTACTTCGTCGGCTCTGGTTTTGCCTTCTTTTTCACTTTATCTGTACTTTCAGCAGCATTACTGCTACGCTTTAGCCACGTCTCCATAGTTACAGTGTAATCATGATAACGACAGGTCGTTGACGAGTGCCCTGGGTCCGTGGGTCAAACTAACTTGGTGGGGGGATCCGTTTTATTTTAAAGGATATTGAAACTAAATACTGAATATAAAATTCAGTGCATGAACACACATTTTATATTTTATCGAACTTTTTACAAAATAATTTTTCCCAAGACTTATTATGAGGAGCCTACTGATTTTTTAAAGATATTTTGAAAAGCTTCACATACCCCCTGCAGTACCTCCACGTACCCCCAGGGGTACGCGTACCCCCATTTGAGAACCACTGTTTTAGATGTTTCCCTGCTTTAATACACCTGATTCAACTTATTGCAGTTCAGCAATTGCCTGTTAACCTGCCATCAATTCAAATCAGCTGGGCTGAAGCATGGAACACCTAAAATGTGTAGGGAAGTGTGTCTTGAGGACCAGGGTTAGGAAATACTTCTACGCTGGCCCATCACCAGCTAGCTGGGCTTTGCTTGGGTTGCTACGTGAGGCGCAGTGCTTGCTGATTTGTGACATTACAACCAGAAGGTTTTTGAAACAGCACATTTTCCAGACACAAAAAAATTTAACTTATTAAACTCACTGGCCAAAAACAAGAAAAGTTTTCTCTGATTTAACTTCAGAAAGTGAGAAAATGGTGAGTTATATGTCTTTATTTGGTGTAGCTGGTTTCACCTTGATATATAAATATATGTAACCAGTTGATTGTCTGAAATATGGTGTTCTTACCCCTTTAGCCTGAGGAGAAGAATAAATTTGATGGGATTTTTGAAAGTCTTGTGCCCATCAATGGCCTTCTGTCAGGAGACAAGGTCAGACCAGTCCTCATCAATTCCAAGCTACCTCTAGATGTCCTTGGCAAGGTATATATGGCAATTCTGAATAGCCTTAGTTCTAATCTATTTGGAGTGTCCATTCTATTGAAAGACATGTTTAAAAGTCACAATCAAGGTGGAAGCCCATCCTTCGGGGCGTGGAAGCAGAAGCTTAAAGACTCTCTATACTACATCGGAAGCATCAAAATCGGCTCTCGATGTAACGATGGGACAAAAATTGTGTCGGCATGTTCACAGAGAGGCTTTGTTTTCTCCATTTTGACATAAGTCTGTCAAGGTGGGGAAGTCGAGATGTGTTGTTGGAAATACATATATATTTAGAGGTTTTTAGCTTCTGTCTCCTTTCCAACAAGGCCTAGCTTCTGTCTTGTGGTCCTTTGTCACGGAGCTGTCTATGATCCCTGATCTTTAGTTGACTGAAGGAGAGAAACAGAGGCTTTAACTTGATTTTGGTAAAACCACAAGCAGCATTTCCACTGAAAAGTATACACAATTGTCATTTTATGTTCCTTTAACAAAAAGTCTCACACTGTGACCCTGATGGACTGAATTGAAAACAGGAGGAGTCAGGAAATATACAGATATATTAGAAAAATATATCCGTTTTTTATTTTAACACAAAACATATGAGAAAAAGATAACTGAGCTCATAAGAGGTCAAAGAAACAAAACTGAATGTTAGGTTTAAATTACCTGAACACAGACACAAAGAAGAGACAAGAGTCGGAACTTAAGTTTTACCTGCAGGGAGAACACAGCTGAAACCCAGTTACAGATTTCGGCCTATGCTCTGAAGCTTCAACTGAGTCTTACCCTGCTTTTCTTAGAATTAGGAACACCCTAGTTACATGACAGTGTGCAGCCCTGAAGGGAGGGGGAGCAGAAAACGGCTTCACACTCACATGAACACAACTCATTCATACAATCATCAAAAGCATATTTCATAAGATAAGAGTATAGGTTTGCAGTTCCACTGGGCAATCAACGCCAGAATGTCTCATTCATGGTATCCCCCTTTTTCACTCCTCAGCAGGCCGCTTCCAGAGTTTCTCCAAACACTTCAAAACACTCGAAGCACATCATTAAAATGTAAATGCAAAGGTAAATAAAATGGATGATATTATAAAATAAAGGTAAAGCAAATAAATGATAACTATAAAATCCTTCCAACACTGAACTCAGGCAAACATGCAAACAAACTGGTTGCAAAACAACTGACCTAACAAAGAAATGAGACACAGGGGTATATATACTGGCTGATCAGACCATGAAGACACAACAGGGGTAACTAAACAGAATACAATCACCAACAAAAAATTACAGTGCAGCTAAGTTTGGCTAAACTAAACACCCAAAAATAAATAAAGAAATAAATTGTGCACTCTTAAGTCTTACTGACTTAAGAATGAGGCCATGGGTTTGGCCATCACACCTTCTATGTAATTTTCTGTGCAGTGGTTTCCCAGCTAAGCATTGAAAGCATTTGTCTTTAACGTATTAATGACATTAAAGGCTAAAAATAAAAATTACCTTATTTTGCTGTTGATGTACAGTGGGGAAAAAATAATTAGTTAGCCACCAATTGTGCAAGTTCTCTTGTCAGGACTCTGTGTTTTTTGGGTTTGTTTTGCTTCTCATTTTATTTAGCTTCATGTTTTAGTTCACTTTAGTTTAGCCCTTCCTGGTCCTTTTGATATTATTATTATTATTTTAGGTATTTAGTGAAATAAGAATTCTCTAATTGCTTTCCTTATTTTCAGTCCTTTATTGTGTGTAACAGTTATGGGCTAAGCAGCTAACTGCGGCTACAAAAGCAGCATCAGAAGAGTGTCCTTTAAGGAGCCTGAGATGTGAAAAAAACAGGAGGCAGTGCTTTTAGTTTTGGTGAATATATATTAAGTGATTTGAATAAAAAACATACAATTACAGCAACACGATGAGACACATGAAAATTGACTCAGAATAAATTGATTTCCAAATCATAAAGTCCATAGTCCATTCCTAGCTCGCCATCTTTCGATCCAGATGAGGATCTGATCCGACAGGGGGGAAAAAAAACCTGACCTAAAAAGGTCAGAAAATCCATCACGTATTTTATCAAAAAACAATTATGTACAAATATAATACAAAAGGAAATAATTATTACATTTAAACATCTAGTTTATGCATACTAAATGCAAATGCAATAATTAGATTCCTAATAATTAGACAAACATTTCAATCAAGTTAAATTAACCATAATTTAAATAAAACAAAAAAATATCATATTTCAAACTAATCAATTTAAAGTTAAAGTTCTAAAGTTAAAGTGCACTTCCAAAATATCAATCAAGAAAAATAAAATAATTTAATTGTCAAATACTCAAGCAGAGTGAGGGAAGGAAAATAAATAAATAAATATACTGTGCAATATCAAACTTAAGTGTAGCTACATTCTGTTCTGATAAATTTAATTTTAAACTTCAGTGCCTCAGCATCAATGTAAATGTGTCAGAACACACACAAAATTCAGCAACAAGTTACCTTCTAGAAGAGAGTGGGGCGTACTGAGCCACAATCAGCACTGACAGAATCCCGGTGACGGTCCAGGTAAACAGCGCCAATGATTCTAATAAAACAACGCTCCAATGAGCAATCAAGCAGAAGTTCCAAATGTAAAAGTAATATTGTTATCAAATAACAAACTCACCCAGCAATCGAATCAATAGGTTTAAAGATTTTTGGAGGAATTCCTGAGGAAGACACCAACAGCAAGCCACAATCACAGTGGAAACTGGTGAGGATCTTTTAATGCGCGCTGGAGGCGGGACTTTAAATAAGCTAGCAGAGTTTGGGGCAATACAGGAAGTGGGCCCGCAAAAATTAAAGTCCTTTACTAATTACAGGTTACATGTGCTTCTAGGTTTATTCTTTAGTTACCTTAAGTTCTGTCCTTTTTTGTTAGAGTCCATGTCAAGCCTTCTTTTATGACTATAGTTTAATTCTATTTTATCCTTCTAGTTATTTCTTATTTCAGGCTCCGTGCAATGTTTCTAGTAATGTTTATTTCTTAATTTCATCACCCCAGGATCAGTTATTCTTCCATGTCCGGGTCTATGTATATCTTCCTTTAGTAATTCTAGTTAGGTTATTTCTTTAGTCCTTCTAGCTTTCCCCGTAGTGTTACTAATTCTTATTTGGTCTCTTTAGGTTTGGTTAGTCTTTCTTTAGTAATTCTAGTTAGGTGTTAGTGTCTTTTGTATTGTTTCCTCCCTTTTGTGTTTCCAGCAGATCTCCATAGTTTCCATGTGCCACCTTCTCCCCGCCCCTCAGCCAGCTCCTGTGTCAATTACTCACACCTGCAATCACTCTTCTCATCTAGTTAGGCCATTGTTCCATTTACTACCTCCCAGTATTTAAGCTCGTCTATCCCAGTCACAACTCGCCAGTCCATCTTGTCACCCTGATTGTCACTACCTATGCTTCCCTGCCTGGATTACCTGTTGTTCCCTTGTGTTTCCAGTTTGTTTTGTTTTTGGATTTTCTTGTACCCTTGGATTTTGGATATTTTGTTGGTTAATTTTCTTCATTAAAACATCCATTTATTTCTACATCTACTGCCTGCTGCATCTGGGTTCACCGCCACACCACATTATGACATCTCTGTTAGAAAGCTGAGAGAGGCCTGTAATTGACATCATAGATAGGCCTCAACTATGAGAGACAAAATGAGAAAACATATCTAGAAAATCACCTTTTCTGAATTTTTAAGAATTTATTCAAACATTATGGTGGAAAATAAGTACTTGGTCAATAACAGAAGTTCATCTCAGGACTTTGTTATATATCCTTTGATGGTAATGACAGTGTCATGTTCATTGGGAGTTGTTTAATTCACATGCCGAATCCCACAGCAGACACCAGAATGATAATGTAAATATAGTTTATTTACAATATGTATAAAAAAATGTTCAGCACAGAAGCCTTTGGGGGCGTGGGGGAGATCTAGATTGAGCAGGGCCTGGAGAGAACACTGGGTAAATATTGACAGGGTGAAGATGAGAATCCTTTTAAAGGTCAAATCAAAAGTTATCTTACAGTTCTGGGGTGAGAACCGCAAGAGATTGGAGAGATGTTGGATTCTGCTGGTGAGATCATTCTCGGTTTCAATAGTCCTGAGAGTTTGACTTGAAGACGTTTTGAACCAGGAGTTGCTTGCAGGATCTTTTTGTGGAAGAGCAGGCAGGCAGGTGTCACTGAGGCTGGAGAATGAGAATGCTCTCAGGTAAGTGGACAGCCACCTGAAGACACACAGGTAAAATAGCTTTGGTAAACACAGAGAGAAACTTAGAGCTCAGAGGGCTTGAGACTACCAGAATAGATAAATGATCAGGTATCAAAAGCTTCTCCAACCCTTCTTTATATCCAGGAGCCTGCTGATGAGCCAATTGTCTACAGCTGGCAGCAACAGCGCCGCTCTCTGCAGCAAAGATCCTAAAGGGAACAGGAGGTCTCACACATACACACAAACACTCACGCAGCACCACCAACACCTCCCCAACCCCCAACAGCTGCCACCTGATGGTCAAGCCGACCAAGATGGCTGAGTCTTCAATAAGGGAAGGATTCAAAATAAATGAACGAGGAACCCAAAAGCGTTCCTCAGGACCGTATTCCTCCCAGTTCACTAAATATTGGAAGCCCCTGGCCCGACAGGTACGTTAAAAATCTTGACCAGCTAATCCGGATGTCCGTCGATATCCAATGCTGGTGGAGGAGGTTTGGAAGGGGGACATAAGGGACTGGTAGCAACAGGTTTGAGCAAAGAGACATGGAAGACAGGGTGAATCTGCAGGCCATCAGGGAGTTTAAGGCAAACAGAGATGGGGCTGAGGACAGATTGAATTTCAAAGGGACCAATAAACTTGGGCGAAAGCTTGTTAGAAGATGCTTTGAGGTCAATGTCCCTGGTGGAAAGCCAAACCTTTTGTCCAGGTTGATACAGGGGTGCAGGAACCCCTTTGCGGTCAGCCAGATGGCAATTCTGAACAGAAGTGCTGTCTAGAGCGGCAGAGACGTTCTTCCACGTGTGCCTACATTTGCAGATGAAATGACGAACAGGTGACAGACAATTCTTTTTCATCAGCTGGAAACAATGGTGGATGATACCCCAATGAGGCTTCAAAAGGGGAGAAGCCAGTTGCTGAGGAGACATGAGCATTGTGGGCGTATTCCACTCACAGAAGTTGTGAGCTCCAGGAGGACTGTTAGAAACACACAGGCAACGCAATGTAGATTCAAGCTCTTGGTTCATCCTCTCGGTTTGGCCATTGGTTTGAGGATGAAAACTCAGGGCCACATTGGCACTAAGGGCATTGCAAAATTCCTTCCATAAATTGGAGATGAACTGGGGACCCCTGTCTGAGAGGACTTCACATGGAATGCCATGAAGGCGAAAAACGTGTTTCAGGAGGAGTTCAGCTGTCTCAAAGGAGGATGGCAACTTCTGGAGTGGAACCAGGTGACAGGCCTTAGAAAAGCGCACTACAATGGTGAAGATGGTGGAAAATCCCTTAGAGACTGGAACGCTCAAACCAAAATCAAGGGCCACATGAGACCAGGGGCGTTTGGGCATAGGAAGGGAGTGAAGAAGGCCACTTGGAGGCTGGCGAGTGCTCCTGGCGCAGACGGCACAAGCCAAAATCCAGCAGCCTGCTGATGAGCCAATTGTCTACAGCAGGCAGCAGCAACTTCTCTCTCTGCAGCAAAGATCCTAAAGAGAACAGGAGGTCTCACGCGTACACACAAACACTCACGCAGCAGAACCCAACAGAGGCCAAACATTTTCTGTAAGTCTTCATAAGTTTGGCACACACTGTAGCTGGTATTTTAGCCCATTCCTCCATGCAGATCTCCCCTAGAGCATTTCATATGGGCTTGCGATCTGGAGACTGGCTTGGCCACTTCGGGACCTTGAAATGCTTCTTACTAAGCCACTACTTTGTTGCAAGGGCAGTGTGCTTGGGATCATTGTCATGCTGAAAGACCCAGCCACATTTAATCTTCAATGCACTTGCTGTTGGAAGGAGGTTTGCACTAAAAATCTCACTATACATGGCCCCATTCAATCTTTCATGTACACAAATCAGTTGTCCTTTGCAGAGAAACAGCCCCAAAGCATGATGTTGCCATCCCCATGCTTCACAGTAATTATGGTGTTCTTTGGATGCATCTCAGCACTGTCCTCTAAACACGACAAGTTGTGTTTCTACCAAAAAGTTCTGCTTTGGTTTCATCTGACCATATGGCATTTTCGCAATACTCTTTTGGAACACCCAAAAGCCATCTAGCAAACTTCAGATGGGCCCAAATGTGTACCAGCTTAAGCAGGGGAACATGTCTGGCACTGCAGGATTTGAGTCCCTGGCGGCCTAGTGTGTTACTGACAGTAGCCTTTGTTACGTTAGTCCCAGCCTCCACACTGTGAACACAAAGGCTGTGTTCACACTGCGGCCTGAAGTGACCCAATTACAATTTTTTTGACATAATGCGACATGTATCTGACCTTTTCATGATAGTCTGAAAAATACAAGTCAGATTTTTTTCAAATGCAACCCAGACCACTTGAATATTCGATATGTATCCGATCTTTTCAAATGTGACCTGAATCCTAAAGGCCAGAACTTTCCTGAACGTTACTGATACTCAACAAATGTCCCTATTCTGCATCCTGATATTCGCAAGTGGGAAGAAAAACAAGTATGATAATCCATACTTGGATTACATAAGTAATCCATACACAGGAAGAAATCAAAACATATAAGTTCAGATATTAAGATATGTGTAATAAATATAAGATGCCACAGATAAGGCCTGCATAAGATGCTGAGGAACTATTCCAGTAGCAAATTGGCTACTGGAATAAGACATCAATGGCATGGGAAGAGAATAAGGAACTGTTGGAATGCTGCAACTCTGTTAACCCTAGCCAGCGGGTTACATGAAAAGACTGTGGGAAACATGGATGTTTCGATACCAACCGTTTAAATTAACACTGGAAAATCTAGTAGTTCAGACTTCCAACATCCACAAATGGCAATTGATTTTACTATTAGGGATCCAGGAGATGCAACACATAAATGGTATGGAGCTAGGACGCGAGGTCACATGGAGGAGGTCAGAAGTTACCACTTCCCCCCACCTTTCGCCCGCAGCTCAGCGAAAGCTCTGTCACCCCATTGCCATTGTTGATACTTTGGCACCAATCCTTCACACCTCCAGTTGGCGATGCATTTGGCAAATCTTTTAAATTGCCTATAGTCCAGTTCAGTACGAGTCCAATGGCAAGTCTTATGAAGTTTTGCCAAAATCTGACCTACCAGACAGGAGTCATTGTCACTTCCTGTTTTGTGGCGAAACAGGAAGGACTTCCTCTAGGCTTTTGAACATACCATTTGTGGTTATTAAGAGTTAGTGGATAATGTTTTAATTTTAAATCATACATAGGGAGAAGCTGAATGACTCATCCAATAATCCTCTGTTTCTTCTCTGAGCTTTGGTCGCCTGACTGAATATTTCTTGGTTAAGCTGTCACAATTCTGATTGCTCACCTCTAAGAGTTGGGAACTGGGGTTTTGGCTCTTTGTGGGGATTTTCTGTTTGCCTGCTGTTTCCCTCGTCATCCACTAGATGGTGCCTAGAGGCTGCACTTACCTGGAGGTTGTGCCTGCTGTCCGGATTCAGCGCACCTGTGATCAATCACCTTGTTATCTAGGAGTATATGAGGAGCAGGCTGCCAGCACTTTGACACCTGAGTGTTTGCCAGTTATAGTACTCTGAGCCTCCCTGAGTCTGCTCTCTGAGTTTTCTAAGATTATCTTGAGCGATAATTTCCTGTTGAATTTCGTCCAGGTGTTTCCTCGTGGTACTTTGGATTCAACCCACTGTGTAACTTGAGTTCCTGGCTTTCGGGTTTCCCCTCGTGACGCAGTAGATCTTACCCACTGGTTGCCTGAGTCCCTCTCCACCTCAGGTCAGATGTAGAATCATTGACAATTCCTGGTTTCTCGGCTGGCTATCGGGACCACTCCTTACTTCTCCTCACAAGTACTTACCTGTCTGTCCTTCACCACAAGCCTCTTCCATCTGCCTCCAAAGAACTCTCCGTCAAGATCACACTGAAACTTGGATTATCTCAAGAACCCCCTGCAAAGAGACCACAACCCCAGAGGCCACAGTACTTCTCCCCCTGGTAGAAACTAACCACTTCATCAAGTAAGATCATTCCAGTTCCTCATAATTCAACTTGTCCAACTTGCCATCAATTTCACCATCTCTCTCCCACTGTCTTCAGAGTTCAGAATACCCCGGCTTCCAGTCCACAGGACAAGAATCACACAATCTCATATTTCATCGTTGTTTAAATAAACTTTATCTGATTTCCTGTTCTCCTCATTGTGTCCCTAACCCTGAAAGACATGAACCCAACATGACACTAAGTCTCTCTTTTTTCTTCTTTTTCTTTTTACAGTTTTGCTTTCAACAAATTTTAATCCCAGACCTCATTGACTCTCCTCCTGTTTATTTCACATCATTAGGTTTGGGATTTGAGTGACATTGATAAAGACGGCCATCTGGACAAGGACGAATTTGCAGTGGTGAGTTTTATTGATGTCCTTAACTTGCAAACACTAATTATGATAGGAACAATGGCGGCAACGGTGGTAGGAGTTTGTCCCTCAATCAGTGAGTTGCTGGTTCGATTTCTGTTCTCCTGCCATTGTGTCCTTGGTCCCACCTTGCCTTTCTGGTGGTCAGAAGGGCCAATGGCACAAAATGGCTTCGGTCAGATTGTGACAGGGCAGCTGTGGCTACTATGGAGTAGCTTGCTATCATCAGTGTGTGATTGTGCCCTTTGAGATCTGTTTGATATAAAAACGGCATAAATAAAATTGATAAGTTTCATGTTTCTTCAGAACTTTTAGAAGGGGGAAAAGGCAGAGTGAGTAAAAATGGTCAGTATGTCCTCCAGCAGTCATATCTGTGACACAGTGACTACAGAGCCAGCTCAGGATAACACGAGCTACTCTAACAATAAGCTTTATCGAAAAGTATCAAAGTTTTTAATCCCAGTTAAGGTAGTCGAAGTGTATGTGCTCTTATACACTCCTGATCAAAATCTTAAGACCAGTCCAAAAATTGCAAGAATTAGCATTTTGCACCATTGAATCTTAAGAAGGTTCTAAGTAGAGCTTCACAATGTTAAAAGGACAAATCAGTGCAAGAGACAAGAACATTTGAGCAGGGAATTGTCTGAAAACTGCATTTACACTCAAACATGATTTTTTCAGCTGATCAAAAGTTTAAGACCATAGTCTTTAAAAGCCAAAAGCTGTGCAAACATCTGGATTCCATGTCATTTTCTGTGAAGTCTTTACACTGTCAAGACCTCCTGATGGCAAAAGCAAAAAAGCTCACTGACTTTGAACGTGGTAGGATTGTTGAGCTGCATAAGCAAGGCCTCTCACAACGTGCCATCGCTGCTGAGGTTGGACGCAGTAAGACAGTCATTTTGCATTTTTTAAACGATCCTGAGGGTTATGGAACAAAAAAGTCAAGTGGTAGACCCAAAAAAATTTCACCAGCTCTGAGCCGCAGGATCCGATTGGCTGTCCGTCAAGACACGGGACGATCCTCTACCCAAATTAAGGCCATTACTGGTGCTGACTGCAGCCCAATAACCATCAGACGGCATCTGCGAGAGAAGGGCTTCAGAAACAAAAAACGTCTTCAAAGGCCACGTCTTCTTCAACGCCACAGAATTGCCCGTTTGGACTTTGCAAGGGTGCACCAAACATGGGACATTGAAAGGTGGAAGAAAGTTGTCTTCTCTGATGAGAAAAAATTTAACCTTGATGGTCCTGATGGCTTCCAACGTTACTGGCATGACAGGGAGATCCCACCTGAGATGTTTTCTACACGGCACAGTGGTGGGGGCGCCATCATGATTTGGGGTGCGTTTTCCTTCAATGGAACAATGGAGCTTCAGGTTGTGCAGGGGCGTCAAACAGCAGCTGGCTATGTGGAGATGTTGCAACGGGCATCCCTCATGACTGAGGGCCCTCGTCTGTGTGGTAATGATTGGGTTTTTCAACAGGACAATGCTGCAGTTCACAATGCCCGCCTGACAAAGGAGTTCTTCCAAGAGAATAACATCACTCTTTTGGACCATCCTGCATGTTCCCCGGATCTAAACCCAATTGAGAACATTTGGGGATGGATGGCAAGGGAAGTTTACAAAAATGGACATCAGTTCCAGACAGTGGATGCCCTTCGTGAAGCCATCTTCAACACTTGGAGCAACGTTCCCACTAGCCTCCTGGAAACACTGGCATCAAGCATGCCTAAACGATTGTTTGAAGTCATCAACAAGAATGGTGGAGCTACTCATTACTGAGTCCTTTTTTTTTGACACTTTGTTTCTGTTTTGGGGGGTTTTCGGGTTTTTTTTAGCTATGGTCTTAAACTTTTAATCAGCTGAAAAAATCATGTTTGAGTATAAGTGCAGTTTTCAATTAATTCCCCGCTCAAAAGGTTTTGTCTCTTACACTGATTTCTTCTTTTAACATTGTGAAGCTCTACTTAGAACCTTCTTAAGATCCAATAGTGCAAAATGCAAATTCTTGCAATTTTCTGACTGGTCTTAAGATTTTGATCAGGAGTGTATACAGACATTTTGACAGCCATAAAGGTTTTTTGATACTTGTGCCTATGTGTAGACTTGAAGCATTTTTTGATGTCTGTTTCAGAAAACTCTTTATGCAACTGTTAAAGAAGATTATGTTCTTTCAGGCCATGCACCTTGTGTATCGGGCCTTAGAGAAGGAGGCGATTCCCGCGCTCCTCCCCTCTGCCCTCATCCCTCCATCAAAGAGGAAGAAGAGCCTCTGCTCAGTGCAAGGTCCTGTTCCTGGACTACCAGCCAGCCCCCCACCACTAAAAGACTCACTACATTCCACACCCTCCCATGGCAGCATGACATCACTCAACAGCACCGGCAGCCTGTCACCCAAACACACTCTCAAGTCAGGACTGGTAATAAACTCTCTCACACTAATGTACTAATACTAGGCACCATAGCAAGTAAATGTACATTAACTTTTGTGACATACTTGACTGAACAAAGACAAACAAAAACTTCTGTGCATTATATATAGAAGAACCTATTGTGTTGCATTATGTCTTTCAGTGAAGATTGTAAATGAGAGCAGCAGGCAGAACTAAATTAAGCCCATTATAGAATAAAAGCAAGCAGATGGTATTTTATTATTTATTACTCTACATTTTTTAAGTACAAATTGGAGATTCTGTCTATAAAAGGTGCCATACTACAAATCCAATTATGCCTCCATCATGCTATTGAAATCTGTCAATTTTCTGTTGTATAAAGCTATACAACAGAAAACTTAAGTAACTTAACTTAAGTAAATTAAGTAAGCTCTGTAAAACGTAAGTAAAAAATGCCACTGAGTTGTTTGTGGAACTACTTTGGTCAAACTTCCAAAAATTAACTGCAACAAACCTTCTGTCAAATGGATCAGAAAGTGCAATTAGGAATGCTAAATGTAATGTAAAATAAATAATAACTGGGAAAGAGGAGGGAGAATTAATATTTGTTCAAACACTGCAAATTACAGAAACAAAAACCCTTTTCTGCACCATGAGATATAAAAAATATCCACCCATTTCTACAAATTGTATTTATTTACTGTATTCACGATTAAATAATTTCAAATAAAATAAAAATAGCAATAGCTGTTGATATTTGAGCAGAGCATTATACCACGAAGGATTAAGAGAGTTCTGAAAGCGAAAGGGGGTCCAACTCGGTACTAGCAAAATGTACCTAATAAAGTGGCTGGTGAGTGTATTACTGGCATAATAATCAACTCTAGCTGCACAACCCTTGGCGCAGCTAGACAGGCAGGAGCAGGTGTCATGCCGGGTGTTAGTTTTTCAAAATAAAGTAACATTTAATGTTTTATGTCATTTAAATTCATTTCAAACCCTGATTATGGTTAGTAAAAGTGCACAAATGTAGGGTCTATTTATGTATATGTATATCACGCACTTTACATTGTTTTAACAAATAAGAACAACAAAAATTACTTAATTCTGAAGGTGTGGGGCTTTTATTTTGCAGTGGTGGTGCACCGCCAGCATCATAGAATTAGACTGAATAGATCAGCTTTTTATGGATTGTGCGCATTGTCACTGATACCCAATGTAGAATTTTTTCAATATTGGGATGATGCAGATATTAATAACGAATCTGTGCAGCTCTAATCTTGAGGCAATTTTCCACTTGTGTGACAATATTGTGGGTTCAATCTGGGTTTTCCCTTAATCATGTGTCATTCAGGAGTCAGACGTGTACTGTGTGAACACAACTGAAAATATAGTGCTGTGTATGCTAAGCAGTATGTAAAGAATTTGATTTATAAGGACCTAGAACAAGCTGCAATCATGGCATTTCAACAATACAGCACAGCAGTGATTGTCAGTCAGTGAGGGTCTTCAGACAGAGTTTACCTTACAAATGTTTTGGGTATCATTACTATAATAATCAGATCCCAAAAATAATCAGGTCCCATTTTTGGTATGGTATTGAAAAGTTTTTTTTTTTGTTGCTTTTCAAATTGTCTTTTTTTTCTCCTGAATTCTCTGTTTAATGTTTTTTCACCTTTAGATGTATATTGAGCATTCACAACTATGGAGAATAATTTGGTCAGTGCTTATAGAACTTTTATGTTGAAATTTGAGATACACATTAGATTAAGAAACAACACCTATATTGTTATGTTGAGGGAGGCACAACATAACAAAAGAACAAACAAATGCAAAATTAGAGCATTCTATGAAACAAACAATAAGTGAATATTTAAATGACAAAATTAACTAATTAAAATCAACTTGAAACAACAAAGTCTCCTCCCTTCAGTCTTTTAAAAAAAAACAAATGGTATGCTCCAGGTTTCCTCCTCCAGTTGGTCTGTAGTTGCAGAGAAAGTGCTGTTATTTCTTCACTCTCAATGCGTCAGGGTCTATCATTGGGACTGCTCTGCGGTCATAGAGATTAGAATAATTGGGAAAAAATGGCTTAACGTTGTCAGTGGAAAACATTCACTTAAGACACTTTACCCAAAGCATTTAGAGCATGGAATAAAGTTTATTCCTTTTACAAAACTTAAACAGTCTGAAAAAATGTAAAAGATGGATAAATATCTGCGGTCAACCTCATGAACATCCAGACCCTGCAGCATGGGCAGGCATTGGGGGCATTACAGAGTCAGCCGTTCCCCACCTAGACTGGAACCAGTTTTTACCTCAGAGTGGCCAACTTTCTATTATTCCTATCTCGATTTGATGCATTAGGTGCTCTCGCATCTACTGTACCCTGCATGTTTTTCAGCTGTTGCAACTATTTAATCCAAATGAAACATGAGCCCTCAGATGCCCGCTCCGGTTTTACACCTGTGCAGCAGCGACGGAGTCATGCTGCTGTGCAGAGCTGTTCAGGTGTGTTAGAATCATGGCAGCAAAAAACAGTAAAAGGCAAAGAACTTTGCACAGGTTTTCCCCCAAAACAACCGTTGATAGTTCATTAATGCTGTTGGTTGCAGGTAATGATAGCTAAATGATCATTAGCTAATGTCAATTTATCATGTCAAACTTGTTAACAAAAATAGGCTATCAATTTTGTATGTCTATGTTCAAAAGTGGGTAGTAATGGTTACATTTACTTAAGCAACTTTTTGCGAAAAAGGTACTGTATATTTTTTCTTTTACTTGTGTCAGGTTTGACACCTATTAAAGACAAATTAAACAGACACAGAAAAGACAAGAGACTTAGATTCTTTTGATCTCGCGAGGAGAACGGACAGAGATGTGTTTACAGTTACAAATCTCCAACAGCTCTGAAACACATTTGTCCGCTCCTCTCTTTTTATTACTTTCAGAGTCCCTATCACAGAGAACACTGCAACTCTAAGGGGTGGGGACAAAACACTTCATTACTTAGTTGCAGTGTTAATGACAATCACTAACTAAACACGTTATCTTGCATTAGATCACAGGTGTCAAACTCCAGTCCTCGAGGGCCGCTGTCCTGCAGTTTTTAGATGTGCCACAGGTACAAAACAGTGGAATGAAATGGCTTAATTACCTCCTCCTTGTGTAGATCAGTTCTCCAGAGCCTTAATGACCTAATTATTCTATTCAGGTGTGGTGCAGCAGAGGCTCATCTAAAAGTTGCAGGACACCGGCCCTCGAGGACCGGAGTTTGACACCCCTGCATTAGATTATTCGGCTCCAGACACAGAATAAAACAGAACAAGTCGTACATCTTCAAGGCGACGGTTCTACAGCTATCTAACAGTTCAAAGGAAGAAGAAGTCCTGCTGAGCAATAAACCCTGTGAGCACGGTTGTCACTGCTTCTCTTCAGGGAGGCCCTCTTGTAGAAAGGAAATAAAGTAAATCAAACAATACAGAAACATTCTTTATGCTGAAGGAAAAAGATAACAATAAAGGCATATAAGACGGAACATCATATAAGTAACACTATTGTTATAAATGAAACAACAAATATTTGATAATATATATACATTTCACCTAACAACTTGAGTAATATTATTATTGCTACTCTTATTTGAGTAGATTGAATTTGTATTTGAAGAAATGCACAGTAGACACTGGAAACATTAGATTCTTAGATTTCTGCAACATATGAGGTAATGTTTATGCAAAGTTGAGCATAATTCATCAAAATTTTATACATGTCACTGTTTACATTTTTATTGGGGTTTTTTAACAGTGGTTGTAAGAGCTCTGCTCTACTTCCTCATGGGGGCAGAGTGATCTTGCCATGGCATCATGTCAACTGAGTCTAAGATAGATATTAAAGGCTTCATTTAGACTGTGTCAACATGAACTCTAAAGTACCCCACTATAATTATCATGTCATTATTTACTACTAATGTAGGTTTAAGAAAGGTCTTAAACTCTTAATTATATTTTATAGATAAGAAATAATACTCAGAGACGAGTCCTTTTGCTGCAGGCCACGGCGGGTGGAGATTTATTACACTCTTCCACAGATTATCTTACAACTTCGTCAGTAAACATCTTGGTTCCAAAAAATCCCCCAAAATCTCCCTCTATTCTTGGAATCAACCTGTTTTTATACATTCTCATTCTCACTGGTGTGAGTTGCAAGTTTTGACCAATAACATTACTCGTGTCTTGCGTGTGTTTTACGTAGGACTCTTGGCTGCCTTTGTATTGAATGTGTATTAGGTTTTTTCTGGCTTCTGGTTTCTGGTTTCAGACCTTTTTGACTTCACATCTACTTCGTTTCAGAAGTGCCAAATAAGCCAATTATTATTCTTATCTATCTAAACAGTTTATTTCCCAGACATTCTTTAGTCCAACTTCGGGCTTCGCACGCAAGGGAAAGTTGGGAGGTTAAGTTAAATTGACCTATAATGGCGCCAGATTTCCTCAGTAAAAAACAACTCCATAAAAAGTATTTCCGCTCTTACACTAAATAATAAAAAAAAATCTGAGATATGATCTAAAAACTTAGAGTAATTGCCTGGTCAAAGATACAAAACAACACACAACAAAAGTGGTTTTAGTGCTTTGCAACTCGGATTAACATACTGGGCTTTATTGGTTATTCACTCACTTTTGTCATTGCTTTTGCCCAATAAGTTGAAAGTTTGAGGTAAACTCTTAGCTCATTAACATTGTCAACACATCACTTTTAATTTAATTGTTTAAGTATTGTTAATGTCTTCCAATAAGACATCATTACCTAGTTACATTTTCTGTCAGCTATAAAAAAGGTTTACATAAAAATAGAGGGAACCACAGGTGGACTGCTCTAGCACCCCTCCCACTGGGCTTAGCAAGTTTTCTGGAGGAATCCCTCAGAAAACAAGAACATACTTGGGGTGTATTTTAGACCTGTTGAGTATACATTAATTTAGCATAAAATAGATTATTCTACTGTTTTGTGAATTTCACGCATAAATAATATTTTGGGGATAAAGTAGCTTGTTCTTAGAAAAATGTAAACTTTCACAAATGTATATTTTGAACAGGTGTTAGAAGGAAACCAAATCTCCTGGATCATTTCACTTCAAAGAGCCATAAGTCCCAATGCTAATTGACAGTCGATGCTGGTGGGTGAGGTTATTGTAAAGTAATGTAACAAGCGAAGTATGTGTTTTAACATATTTAGCTACTTGTCCACATGTTATGATTATTAATGTTAGTTGGTTTAATTTTTCAACTATCAATACAAGCTAGCGTTCTGAGTGAGCTATGCTAGCGCTTCTGCATGCTAATAGTGTCAAGTTAGTATCTTTCCATATAGTTGAATTTCTTGTGATTAAAGTAACTGTTTAACAGCCAGGATTTGTTTCCCCAAACCGAGGTAACAGCTCAATCTTTTGTGCAATTATTGGCTCGGAAACTGTTCTTGTCCCCAAGATAATATATATTGTTGATTGTTATAAAGCCCTGGTCCTTAAATGATCGATTACTATAGCAATGTAATAAATAATGTAACTCACATTTTCAGAAACAGAAAGTGATTATTATCCTGCAAGGCTGAACGTATTATCTGCCAAAACATGCCCCCCCTACCCCCTGGAAATATACAATATATTGGTAGTTCAGGGGTGTGTCAATCTGAAATGTTTTTTTTAGTCATACTAAACATAAGTAAAATTTTTGAACATTAGTACAACATTTAAAATAAGTCTTAAGCCTGACATATATCTTTCTATTTCTACAAAGAACCAGAGCGTTACCTGGCCACAGCCAGACTGACAGCATCGACTATCAGGAAGACATTGTTACACTGGAGAAAGCCATTGGCACAGAATTTTTGAGAAAATTCTGAGAAGAGTGTAGTAAATGCTCTACACCTCCAATTATAACACAAATTACCCCAAGGAGGAGTCCATTCATATTATTGACTGAAACAAGGAAGCTATCTCATTAGGTGATGATAGTTTACTGGTTTAGAAAAGGGTTAGGGTTACACTTGTGGATTGAGACGTCAGGGGAATCTCAAAATTCACAGATAAATGCAGCGCTACCAACAGGCCAGACGCAGCTTGTAAATCAAGATATATTTGTGTTTGCATCAAAAATACATCTGTGGATCCTGTTCTGTGCATTTATGAATCTCATGCATTTGTGAATCTTGTGTTGTGCATTTGTGAATTATGAGACTGTTTTAGCTCCATATGCAATCACTTTTTCACATAGGGCCTTGTAGATTGAAAAACTGCATTTTGTGTTTACTTATGTTGTCTTTGACTAATATTTAAATTGATTTGATGTTCTGGAAGACTTAAGTGTGACAAATGTGCAAAAAAATCAGAAATCAAGAAGGGGGAGAACACTTTTCTGCAACAACTGTTGTCCATGATTTTATATGGTCCTTTTGGACATGATGGTGAAGTTGGTTTGGGTAGTTTAGGTATGCTGTAACCAGGGGTGGAAATTAGCACCCGCCACTGGCCAAATGCGGTTAAAAGTATAAAGTAGCGTGTAAATTGGAGAAATCACCCGCCACTATGGCAGGTTGACAATTTGAACAGTAAAAGAAAACACTGCATTCAGTTTGAACTTCTGTCCAGGGTAGGAGTGGCTGACGGGACTACAGACTGATGCACATACTGTATATGGAGTGGCCCGAGGCTGTCATAATTTACCAAAAAATATATCAAATCAGTCGAGAATAAATCATATATTTTATGTAATTTGCTTGTAGTGGTGGGGTTTGTAATTGAAAGGGAAAAAAAACAGTGGCTGGTGAAATGTCTGAGTGGCTGGTAAAAGTTTTTTTCCACCAGTCACTGGGGCTGGTGGAAAAAATTCTTTTATTTCCACCCCTGGCTGTAGCCCAGAATCATAGCTTATAGACTGTTCAGATATTGAACACAACAGATACCAGGTGACACGAAAACAAACTGTGTCATCCTGGACGGTAATGGTAAAGAGTATTCCAGGAAACTGCACCACTTTGCAGCAGGCATAACCACATTAATATCCATATGATACTCTGTCTAGATGTTCTTTGTTAAAGCTGGCTGCATCTTAAGTCTTAGTTTTATAAAGATTGATAATGATAGAATTCAAATATGCTGCTTTTATCACATTATACCCTAATAATGTAAAAATCTATTTATGTTCTAATGTTATTCCCTCATTAAAAACATACAGTCTTGCTTACCATTATTGGCACCAATGAAGTTTAAGTACATATTATTGAATACTTACTGAAGAAAATTCATCAAGTTAAACAATGTTTTACTGCAAATACCTTTTGTTTGATAAAAAACAGCAAATGATAAAGAACATTTTAAAAGATGAACACTGAGTAAAACATAGAAAAACGTAATCAAAATCAAATCAAATTTTATTTGTATAGCACATTTCAGCAGCAAGGCATTTCAAAGTGCTTTACATCATATCAAACATAGAAACACAATGTAACATAGAATTAACAATCAAAACACAGCGTTAAGTCAAGTTCCATCATTAAATTTGTAATTGATTACATTTCAAATACAATTCTAAACAGGTGGGTTTTTAGTCTAGATTTAAAAGAAGTCAGTGTTTCAGCTGTTTTACAGTTTTCTGGAAGTTTGTTCCAAATTTGTGGTGCATAGATGCTGAAAGCTGCTTCTCCTCGTTTGGTTCTGGTTCTGAGGATGCAGAGCAGAACCAGAACCTGAGAGGTCTGGAAGGTTGATACAATAAAAGCAGATCTTTAATGTATTGTGGTGCTAAGCCGTTCAGTGATTTGTAAACTAACAACAGTATTTTAAAGTCTATTCTTTGAGCTACAGGGAGCCAGTGGAGGGACTTTAAAACTGGTGTTATGTGCTCTATCTTCCTGGTTTTAGTGAGAACGCGAGCAGCAGCGTTCTGGATCAGCTGCAGCTGTTTGATTGTTTTGTTGGACAGACCTGTGAAGACGCTGTTGCAATAATCAATACGACTGAAGATGAACGCATGGATGAGTTTCTCTAGATCTTGCTGAGACATTAGTCCTTTAATCCTGGAAATGTTCTTCAGGTGATAGAAGGCCGACTTTGTAACTGACTTTATGTGGCTCTGGAGGTTCAGGTCAGAGTCCATCACTACTCCCAGGTTTCGGGCCTGATCGCTGGTTTTCAGTTGTAATAACTGAAGCTGTGCATTGACTCTAGATCGTTCCTCTTTAGGTCCAAAAATAATAACTTCAGTTTTGTTTCTGTTCAACTGGAGAAAGTTTTGGCACATCCACACATTTATCTCTTCTAAGCATCTGTTCAGTGATTGGATGGGCTCTGAGTCACCTGGTGACATTGTAATGTATAGCTGTGTGTCATCTGCATAGTTATGGTAGCTAATATTATTTTCTGTTATAACCTGAGCTAGTGGGAGCATATAAATATTGAATAAAAGGGGTCCTAGGATTGAACCTTGGGGTACCCCACATGTGACCTTTGACCTCTTTGATGAGAAGTTTATAATTGAAACAAAGAAATCCCTGTTCTTTATGTAGGATTCAAACCAGTTAAGCACTGGACCGGAGAGTCCGACCCAACTCTCCAGTCGATTCAGTAATATGTCATGGTCAACAGTGTCGAAAGCTGCACTGAAGTCCAACAGAACCAGCACTGTGGTTCTCCCACAGTCTGTATTTATATGGATGTCATTGAACACTTTTACGAGGGCGGTCTCTGTGCTGTGGTGAGCATGAAAACCAGACTGGAAGGAGTCAAAGCGGTTGGTTATAGTTAGGAAGCTATTTAATTGTTTACACACAGCTTTTTCAATAACTTTGCTGATGAATGGGAGGTTGGAGATCGGCCTGTAATTCTGCATTAGTGATTTGTCCAGATTGTTCTTTTTTATAAGTGGTTTGATTGCTGCTGTTTTCAAAGCCTGGGGGAAAACGCCTGATGAGAGAGATGAGTTTACTATTTGGATCAGATCAGTAGCAATAACAGGCAGGACTTTCTTAAAGAAATGTGTGGGTAAAACATCCAGACAGCAGGAAACATCCAGACAGCTTAGTTGACTTATAATTTCCTGTAGGGTTTTATAATTAAGTAATTGGAATTGGGTCATATTTCCTGTATTTGTTTTGTTTGGGCACAGCATTGGTACTGGCTTTATAGTGGATGTACAGATTAATCCTCTGATTTTTTGAATTTTCTCTGAAAAGAAGCTGGAAAACTTGTTGCAGGCTGCATTAGATTGAAGTCCAGGTGGTAACGTCACAGGAGGGTTTGTGATTCTGTCAACTGTTGCAAATAAAGCTCGAGCATTGTTAATGTTTTTGTTTATGACATCTGCAAAGAAAGCCTCTCTTGCATGTTTTAGTGTTAAATGATAGTTACGTAGTTTTTCTTTATAGATGTCACAATGAACGTGGAGTTGAGTTTTACGCCATTTTTGTTCTGCCCTACGGCAGAGTTGTCTTACAGATCTAACTGTTTGTGCATTTCTCCATGCAGATTTCTTTTTACCAGACACAACCTTCATTTTAATTGGGGCAATGGAATCAATAAAATCTGAAACTTTAGACTGAAAATCATTTACCAACTTATCTACATCATTACAGCTTAAGGGTGAGGAAGAAGAGTAGATTTGATTAAAAGTTTCTGCTGTGTTTTCAGTGAGAGAACGTTTTGTGATGGTTGCTGTTTGTCCAAGTGGGTTAAAAGATAAAGAACTTTCAAAGATAACAGCAAAGTGATCCAACAGGGCGACATCAGTTACAGAGACATTGGAAATATTCACACCCTTCCTGATAACCAGGTCCAGTGTGTGTCTTTGAGTGTGTGTTGCTTGTTTGACATGTTGTGTTAGACCAAAAGTCTCTAAAATATTAGCAAGCTTTTTTGCCCCTCTGTCTTGGGGGTTGTGAACATGAATGTTGAAATCACCGACAATTATTAAACAATCATAATCAATACATATAAGAGATAGAAGCTTATTCAAGTCAGTAAAGAAATTTTCAACAAAAGTTGGAGTTTTGTATAGAGTTACTCTCAAAGTTCGTTTGTGGCCTTTAACCTCAGTTCCAAGATACTCAAAAGAGGTGAAGTGACCCAAAGAGATTTTACTACAATTTATGGTATTCTTAAATATTGAAGCCACTCCTCCTCCTTTTTTGTGTTTTCTATTCTCACTGAAGAAATTGTACTTAGGAGGCGCAGATTCAATTAGTACGATCGGTTCATTATTATCATTCAGCCATGTTTCTGTCAGAAACATAACATCGATATTATGCTCAGTGATGAAATCATTAATTAATAGAGCGTTAGCACAGAGAGATCTTGTATTTAAAAGAGCTAGTTTAAGTGATTTGGAGGCCAAAAGTTCTTCAGTCTGATGTTTGAATTAAAACAGCTGTATTTTATGTTTCTGTTTGTTGTAAATTTTCTTGTAGTGATCCGGACAGGTAATATCCTGTTCTGCAGTGTTGGGGGGCCAGACACATTCTGGAGTAAGACGGGTGTAAAGATAAAATCTGGACCCCGGCCTCAGACCTCAGAAATGCAGAGTGATGGATCCTCTGGGAAGTTAGAGTCAGGTGGCTTAAATGAAGTGAGGTCTGCTACGTGAGCGCTAAGGAGAGACGTCCCAAGTAAAGCCTCTTAATTCATTCCATCTGTAAATTTAAGAAACTCCGGTCCAGAAGACATTTCTTCATGTGTATCTTGTGAATCCTGTGAATGAGTGGGGGAGCAGAGAGGGAGGGGAGAAGGAGGAAGGGAACCAGTCTTTCTGTCTGCAGTCGATGTTGTATCAGCTTGTTTTGGAATAGTTTGCTCCTGATATGCAGAGGGTTTCATCCTAGTCAGAACTCCTTGAGCCTGTTCTTCTGAAGCGATGATCACATTGCTGTCCTTGTAGATGAAATGAAAAAGGTTTGCAGTGAGTAGCTTTATCCCATGTTTATTAAGATTGCGTCCGCCTCTTCCAAAAAGGTGAAAGCGCTGCCAGTAGATCCAGAGGTTATCGATGAAGGTCACTGAGCTGGCAGAGCAGCTTTTAATCAGCCATTTGTTTATCATGTCCAGCCTGGACTGTTTTTCGTCTCCCCATTGAGGTGATGGAATTGGACCACTGAGAAATAACTTCATTTTTAACTTTCCCATAGTGTTCAGAAGAATATTAATGTTTACTGTGTCAATGTTTACCATTGACATGGTAAACTGCAAATCATTGCAGTGATGAACTGCAGTGATGAACTGCCTCCACCCATGTGACATAGCCAGTGGTGGCACAGTTACTTTGAAAAAGTAACTTTAATCGGATTACTGATTACTTCTTGAAAAAGTAACTTGGTTAGATCACTGATTACTTTATTTGGAAAGTAACTAAGTTACATAAAAAGTAACTTTTTAAGTTACTTTCAGCAGCTGCTAACAACGCTTTGCCTCCTGTGAAAATTACAGTGATCTTTGCCAATACTTAGTTGTAAGTTATTTTATAATGTTAACATCAACAATGTGTCTCCACTTATAAGGTTGAACTTAAGGGGAAATTTTTTAATGGTTACAACAGTACAAAAAAGAAAAGCTTCAGTAATTTGTGTGTGTTCCACTATTGTCTGGAAAACTCAAAATAGGATTTAGAGTCACCCACCCCCCATCAACCTCCAGGTTCTGTTACGGCCCTACGTTTGCTGTCAGCACAGAGCTCCTCCTGCAGCTCCACCACTCAGATGGCTGCACAGATTTGTGACACTTATCTTAATATTAATAATTATAATGGCTTTTAGTTGTGCAACTTTACAACACGTTTGTTTGTGGCTGTTTTCACGTTTATTACGCTGTTCATATTAGTCTCAATGTTTGCAGTTTTCTGGAGAGCAACGCGAAGCTCGACGTAATTCATAGGTAATATATTAACTTGACATTTACAAAGAGACAGCAGAACGGATCATCCGGGAAATGATGGACCTGGAAGGCCTGACTAAAAGTAATGTCAGACAAATTCTGGGGCTTATTATGTTATGCTTATTATGACACCACAAATGCTATTATTTGCAAGCACAAAACCTCCAAAGAGTATAAAGCCATCTCTAAAGCCTTGGTGTCCCTGTAAATTTATTAAGAAGTTTTCCAGGCATGAGACTGTCGAGAACAACTCTGAACGTGGGGGGAAGAGAAAATTGATGACAGAAGTCTTTGACGGTTGGTGCGAATGGTGGAAAAAAACACCACGTCAAACATCTAAAGACTGACTTTGCCTCATATGCCTCATACATAAAACATTGCGCAGTTTTCACACTAAAACTTGGCGTACGGAAAAATTTAGAAAAGTGCGCCGCACAAAAAACTTCGGATGTATAAAGCTGTGCACGCGCACGTGGCAGCGCACCTTTCCTTTATAAATCCCAATTTGCGTGAAATAGAGCTCAGCTGCTGGTCCACCCTGTTACCACCCATAAATACATAATTAATATAAATACCTAGAAGTCTGCCACCACGTGAAGCAATAACCATGGAGACGTCCTTGTTTGTAGCAGTATAAGTATTTATAATAATGATAATTATATATTTTATTTAAAAGGTGCTTTCAGGACACATAAGGTCACCTCACAAAAATAAAAATAATACTTTTTAAAGAAAAAAAAATCCAAATTAAAAAAATAAAGAGATCGTGCAAATGCCTGTTTGACCAGCAGAGTGTTCTGCCGGGATTTAAAGACAGACAGTGTGTCAGAGAGTCTTAGAGTTGACATTTATTCTAAATGGACGTTTATTCTAAATAGTGGAATCATGTACATAAGATGTACATTTACAGAATAGAGATGCTTTCTGTCCATAAGGCGCATTCATGAAGCGGGCCTGGCTCGACTGAAAGATGATTGCAGCCATGTGGTACCGGTACCACATGGCTCCTTCTTTAAGTTCTGCTCAGAGCTCCAGGATGATGAGTCTAGATTAATCTAAACACTAATAAACCATCATCAACATTTCCCAGCAGATCAATATGATCTCTATATTTACGCAAACTTTGATACAAAGTTAATTTTCATACATGCTGACTTGTGTGTAAAATATGACGCTGCACATTTTTTGTGTGAATGCTGCTTTATGCATGAGGCCCCTAGAGACCAACCTGGAGCAGCGTGGTGGAATTGTTTCAACAAGTACCGCACACTAAACATCCACTTTATGGGTGGAGGCCAAGATAGACCCCATTGCTGAAGAAAAGATGTAAAAAAGAACAACTGGACTTTGCAAAAGAGAACCTGGACAAACCTCAAGCCTTCTGGGACAATGTTTTATGGACAAATGAAACAACAGTGGAGCTTTTTGGTAAATCACACAAATAGTATGTTTACAGATGGTGCAATGAAGTCTTTAAGGTAAAGAACACTATACCAACAGTCAAGCATGGTGGAGGATCCATAATGCTGTGGGGCTGCTTTGCGGCATCTGGTACTGGAGGCCTTGACAATATCACAGGCATCATGAAATCAGAAGATTATCAAGCAATTCTAGAGCGAAATGTCTTGCCCAGTGTAAGGAAACTTGGTTTGAGGTGAAGATCCTGGGTCCTCCAGCAAGATAACAACCCAAAGGACACCTCCAAAAGCATGCAGGCATGGTGCTTGAAAGGGAAAAAATGGACTGTTTTAAAATGGCCAGCAATGAGTCCTGATCTCAATCCAATTGGAAATCTTTGGGTGGAGCTGAAATCTGCCATTGGAGAAAGGAACCCTGAAAATGTACAAGAGCTTGAGCATACTGCAAAGGAAGTGTGGGAGAAAATGTCACCTGAGAATTGGAAGAAGCTTATAGATGGATATAAGAAACATCTGGAGGATGTCATTGCTGCCAAAGAGTGTGAACCAAATATTAAGGAGGGGTATCAATATTAGTCCACATGCTGGTTTTCTGTTTTGTCCTTTGGAATTAAAATATCTATGTTGTAAATTAAATGAATTACTTTGAATTGCTTTGGACTTCTGACTGATAGATCCTGCTGATAAACATTTTGAACATTTCCATTTATTTCTGAACACTCAGTTATGCAAAACATGAAGGGGTGCCAATAATTTTGAGCAGGGCTGTACCTGGTGTGTTACCTTGATTCTTTCATGCATGTTTAAGATATCTTTTAATCTCATGTGGCAGCCATTCAACTGTGCAAAACACCTGGGTGGACCAGGCTCCACCTTCAAGGCACATCTCCTCCTTGGAGCTGGATCATTACAACAGAGGATTATAAGAGCTACTTTTAGTGAAATGCTGGTAAAATTGTTGTTAAAGGATTAACAGAGGATCAGTGTTGTGATGACTTCCTGTACGTGGGGGTTTCAAAAGAAGCACGAGTTTTTAAATTTCAAGGCGTCAAATTTCTTTTAAGTGATATTTTACATATATATAGCATTTTTATAACAATTGAAGGGAACAGTTATAACAATGCCCCTTCAGGTTATTTTATTTTGAAATACTATTTGAAATACTAGATTTTTCTAAATAGTTGTGACACAGTTGTGAACTTTAGTTACACAACTGTGTATGTACAAACAAAACAAAACAGAGTATTAGACTGACTGACAATTAGAAGTTCAAAAGATCACAAAATATGACGTTACATGCATGTTTTCATGTTTTAGCATTCACTGAATTGGGTGGTGCCATTGTCAGAACGTGGTCGCTATGATGACATCTTTCTGAAGACGGACGCAGATCTGGATGGCTTTGTCAGTGGACAGGAAGTAAAGGATATCTTCATTCAATCTGGACTTTCTCAGAACATCCTTGCACATATATGGTAAGGATAGGTTGTCACTATTGTGTGTTTGAAAATGTAATAGACACTGGCAGTCCAGTCCTCTCTACCAAGAAATTCCACTGTGTCAAATAACTTTGTTTTTTAAACGTTATCTTAAAACCTGAAAACCTGTCCACGTGTAAGTAGATGAAATTTTGATTGCTAGTTGGGACTTTAAGTCATATGTTTTTACATTCTCAGTTTTTTTCCTAACAATTCGGTCAAAGTTGTAGTAACAACTACCATACAGCCCCCCCCATTGTCACTCATTTCAGAAATTATTCTATAGATTATTTTGAATGAAAAATATTAAGCCTCAATTTCTTGTAGTTTTGATATAGTTTACAGGTACAGACAGTCCTAAATTTGGTGTCTTATAAAATGTGAATATTATTGAAAAATTAAATATTCAAACCCATGCTATAACACCCATTAGGTAGTATTATTCTATTAAGATTAATTGAAAACACATGCAAAGGGTCCCTGAGTCTTAGCAGGCTACACAATCATAAGGAAGACAGCAGACTTGACAGATATCCAGAAGACAGCCACTGGCACCCTCCACGAAGAGCATATCCTACAAAAGAGTGCTGAATCCACGCAAATTTATGGGAAATTAATAGGATTCAGAAAATGCGGTAGGAAAAGTACACCAGGAAAAGGGGTAACTGCAGCACTCAATTCAAAAATCCTTTACTACAAAGAGAAATTAAAGAATATCACTCTGCTTATTATGCAACATTTCAAATTAAGCAAAAAATGCTCAGTCAGAGTAACATTAATTGGAAAGACTTGCTGATTACAGGTGTTGACTACAAGACTACAGTAGTTAATACAGTAGTCTTGTAATCAGTGACTATAGTTAACTGTTAGTACTGCTAATTGTATTAACTATAGTTACAAGTTTTTATAGGTGCCCGGAGATAGGCACCAGCACCTCCTGACCCCACTAGGGACAAATGTCAGCCACCTGGTTTATAAATAGGGACTTTTCCTTTCTTTTAAATGCTTATGGAGTTCTAAATTAAACTATTTTGAACAGTCCCGAACACAAAAGAGTCCTTTAGTCTTAACACAATACACAGAAAATAAGTGACAGTTTTCAATTAGTGGGCCCACCAAAAACTAAAACCATTGAAAGCCGACAATATAGTCAATAAACCCCGGTTGCAGGCCTGATACTGACGCCACTCACCACTGGTCCTCAATCCACAGTGACGGGTTTATATAAGGTCCTGACGACTCATCTCTCCAGATAACAGTCACTTAATTCACGCCTTTCTCGGTAAAGGTGGAGGAAACCGCAGCCAAATCGGTTTCCTCAGCAGCCCAGCGCAGGCGCAGCTGGTCTCTCCCTCTCCACAGTCTCCTATGCAGACCTCCAGTATCCAGCTCACCGCCCGCTTCTTCCTCGGTCCGTCAGCTGTCCCTTGGCGCTAGTGCACAGCTAAGTTGTTGCACAGTTTATCCGGTTTTCCACCATAACGGCTCACCAAAGTTCCAGCAAACTCCACGGAGTCTTCTTGTCGTCTCTCCTCTTCTCTCCCGGTACTCCCGTTAGCCCCGCCACCCAGTCAACCAGAATTCAGGAAAAGTGTAATCACCCAATAGCAACTGACCTTAGACAGAACAACCCAAAAAACATATACAGTGAACCCTCGTTTTTCGCGGGGTTATGTTCCAAGAAGAACCCGCGATAGGCGAAATCCGCGAAGTAGAAACCTTTATTTTTTTTGCAATTATTATACAATAAAATACTCCATAATACATTGAAAATGAAAAATGATTTTGAAAAAAAAAACAAAAGCAAAGTACAGTAGGACAAATAGTGACTCGCGTGTATTTCACTGCTCTTCTGACTGAGCCGCTGCATCCTGACTCCGCTCTGCAGCGTTTTTTGTTTTTTTTTCTTCTAAAGCCCGTGGTGCAGGTGTGTTTTTTTCGAGAGAAGAACATAGTTATCTGTAGTTGTTGTCGCTCTTTTTTCTTCTGGGCAAAAAGATTCTTATAAACCGACATGCCACCATCAATTATGTTAAATTTGGCAATCTGTTTTACGTACGTGTACATATTAAACCACAATGTTGTTGACACACAGGTAGAGAAGAAGCGGAGAGACTGTTTAGCCAATCAGAATGCAGAACACAATGCACGATGCAAATCAGCGAGACCGCGAAAGGTGAACCGCGATATAGCGAGAGTTCACTGTACACAGCACTCTAGTCTTTCACACCTTGTGTTCAGCTGTACTTTACATACAAACTATACAATATTGTTCGTTCTTAAAGTGACAGAACACAATATTTTAATAGACTTTTTACTTCAACTGTTTATTTTCTTTTTAATGAACTCTTGCTCATTTCAAACTCCTACCAAAAGACTTGGAAATTATTATATTTTATTTTAAGATATTAAGTTGCATACATTAAATTTATTTTTCAAAACAACAATAACATATAACCCAGGGGGTTGCATTTATTTTATTTTATTTTATTTTTTTGCTCTAGTGGCCTTTATTTCAAAGTGTTAGAACAGCAAAGTAGGTAATGAGAGAGAGGGAAGGCATGTGGGAAAGGTCACCTGGATGGGAATCTAACCTGCGACAGCCACGTCAAGGACTAAGGCCTCCTAATGTGGGTTTTGCTTAACCCCTGCGCCACCACAGCACCCTGAATGACCTTTGTTAATCTCTAAAAAGGAAAACAGGAATACTTTGGAATTTGACTCCTCAGCCCTTGACTATTCCAAAACTAAATTGGATGCAACATTTGATCTGCAACAGATTTTTTAAATTTGTCATCAGGGAGTACTGCTACCCACATTGGTGTGATAGTTCAGGACATCACTGAAGCCCCACCCATTGATGTCCTCCTGCTTCTCCCTGTGTATAAGACTGAAATTGTATCTATTAACCCTTGAAAACCACACGACATGTTCAAAAGCCTACAGGGAGTAGAGATAGAAAGTAAGTTAAAGTACTCTCTTATTTTTAGCATTTTTGTAACAGTATTGGGATGACTTTTAAAAACATTATTACACTTTTTTACATAGTTTTATATTCTGACACAAACTTTCACAATGACACAAATTGCACCTGAAGTAACTAGAATCACTTGGGTGATCCTTGTTATTTTCTGTTGGTATGCACAGCAATTCAGCAGTAAAATAAATGTAATTTTGTTAGCTCGGTATTCTTCTGCTCTGCAGGTCTTTGGCAGATACAAGACAGATGGGCAAACTGAACAGGGAGCAGTTTGCCCTTGCGATGCACCTCATCCATCAGAAAGTAGGGAAGGGTATTGACCCACCCCAAGTCCTCACTGTTGACATGATACCTCCGTCAGAGAGAGGAACTCCCATACCTGTAAGTAAATAACACAAACTTTTCATCTGATTCTATTTTAACGAAATTTATCTTCAAAAATCTACCTTAAAATGTGCAATTTTTAGTACCAAATATTGTAAATGTCAACTTCAACAAGAGTATGAAAAGATTTGTGTTAAAACCAATAAAAGTCAGTAATAGGACACATACATTTGGTATATTTTGAGGAGGGCTGCACAGTGGAGCAGTTGGTAGCACTGTTGCCTTGCAGGAAGAAGGTCCCGGGTTCAATTCCCGGCCCGGGGTCTTTCTGCATGGAGTGTGCATGCGTGGGTTGTCTTCGGGTACTCCGGCTTCCTCCCACAAAAAAAAAAAACATGACTGTCAGGTTAATTGGTCTCTCTAAATTCTCCCTAGGTGTGAGTGTGTGTTCATGGTTGTGTGTCCCGTCTGTCTCTGTGTTGCCCTGCGACAGACTGGTGACCTGTCCAGGGTAACCCCGCCTCTCGCCTGGAGTGTTAGCCGGAAATAGGCACCAGCACCTCCTGACCCCACTAGGGGCAAGGGTGAACAATGGATTGATGGATATTTTGAGGATTTAACAGTCAAATGGAAAACATTCGTACTGCATGCATATAACAGAGGTCGCCCTAGACTTTTTTGTTGTCTGTCAATTTGACTGTGTTAAAAATAAAACTATTCCATCATATTCTGTTTTTATCCATCAATTTTTTATTTGTCTGTTGCATTTAATTTTTATGCAGTTAATATTCAACAAGTTGAACAGACAATCCAGATCTCATCACATATTGATCAAGCAGATAACATATCATTTCTCTGCAGTAATGAAAACCACTGGCAGAACAATGAAATGAATCAACTCCACTAAAGTTATGAGCGCTTCACCTCTTGGGGTGTGAACATGCAGCCTTACAACTTCCTCCCGAAGCTTAAGCAGAAATCTGGGCTATAGTTTAGATTTTACCTAAAAAAAATCCAGCCTGATCCGGACCGAGTCCATAGACATTATGCCTGAGCCCGATGCAACCCAACTGATTAATTTTAATTAGAGAGTTGAGCTTGAAATAAACATATAGACATATTATTTTAATTAAGATTTTACTGCTTTCATTTTTAGAGCACCATTTGAGTAAGCAGCGCAACTTCTCCCAGTTTTTGTTAAACATCTTCTAGCACCCTTTTGTTTTTTGTTTAAACTCAGCATAAGTCAAGTTCAAATCTGACTGATAGAAAGGATTTTGTCTCCACAGCTTGAGCAGAGCAGGTTGGAGCCGTGTGTGCATTTACTTGTGCAGCTCACTGCACTCATTACAGTCTAATTAAGTAATTACTTTATTGTTTTTAACAAGGTCTACTCACCCATTAAAATAATAATAACACAACAGCATTCTCCTTACTTTTCTCTGTTTAGTATACACTGTAGGTTTGCTAAACGTGCCATTTCAGCCAAAATTTGCCTGCCCATAACTCTTCAGCGTGCTGTCAGCTTCGAGTCAGCAAGATGGATTTAGTTCAGTGTCCATGTCAGAGATGATATTCAGAAAGGATTTTTTTTATTGATTGATTTAGTTACCTTCGCAATGTACTCTCTGCGTAAAATTTAAAGTGTCCCGCATGTCTCCACCAATAGTCAGGGGTGTGAATTGTAATTTGTCAAAATGACAGACGAGCCTCAGATTTTTCCATCGATTTAAAAAAAAAAAATTACTGGTCAAATACGGAAAATATTGGGTTGCATATGTAATTGTGTTTTTTCACTATTATTTTTATTGCCACTTTAAAACTACAGCATCCTCAAATAAATGAAAAAAATGCATACATTTAGTTAAGAATTTTTGAACAAATAAGCACAATTGAACAAGTTTAGAAATATACATTGACTTAATTTCCAATGTCCTTGCTGACCCCAAATTGTGGGGGCAAACAAACTGCTTCTCTTCCTCCTGGATTGAAACATGTAAGACTTCAGCCTCGTGTGTCAAGATACTCATCTCATGGTGCACATCTGGTGTACTTAAGCCACACACCCTGTGTGCTTACTTTTTAAGCACACAGGGTGTGCTTAAAAAGTAAGCACACCCTTACTTTTTAAGGGTGTGCTTAAAAAGTAAGCACAAAAGTAAGCACACCCTTACTAAAAACTCAGGTGAGTTTTTATTTTACTTTTTAAAATAAAAACTCACATCACATATCATAATCTCTCACCTGAAGAGGTCCATCTGACAGGAGCTACTAAACAATCTTGCTGTTTGCAAACCTCACTGTCTATTTCACTTCTTGTTACAGATTTAATGGGGTGGAATCATATGACTACATACAATACACACTGCTCTTCGTTTTAAGGGGACATGAGCATAGCCTACTTATCAATTGCTGGATTTCAGACACGTGACACGGATGACGTGCAAAATTCAGATGGAGGTCAGGAAGTGGATTTTCTCTGGTTCAAAACATGGCGAAATGGATGATAGCGAGTATGCTAATGCCCTTAATGAGCTGGCACAGACAAGGTATCTCGAAAGAATACGGGTATATTTAGGATGTGAGCCATAATGTCTTGGTAAAAAATACTTGTCATACAATCTTGAGGATTTACCCGATCAACATAACTATCTATCTGGTGCTGCAGACCTCATATTGTATGATGAGCCAGATGACAGCTTTGAAAAGCCTGCATGCATACAATTATTGTGCTTAAGGTTGGGTCAACCATTTAGGATCAAAAGAAGCATTACATTACTATCGACTTGTTTCTGCCAGGTGACTAGTGAGTTGTGCTATTTTAAGTAGTTAGTCTATGTCAACATATCGCTAACTCAAACTACAAGTTAACCCATGTTATTACTAAGTGCTTGACTCTACTTGTAAATAATTTATTTAGCTTCTGTAAACCCAAATTCATGCTAGAGTTTTTTGTTAATGTTGAGGCATACTGCATTTCTACAATGTTAGTCAACCATTTGCAGCAATCTCCAGAAACCCCATTGAAAACATGGTTCGTGGCCAGAGAGAGTGGAGAAATAGTCACAGCCCAGGTTAACGGTAGAGACCCAGTCTTGGGAATCTACATCACCTGCTGCGCTTAGACAACCTAAAAAATCGTAAAGTAAGATGTAAAATGCCAATGTCAGCACTAAGCTAGCTGCTAACAACATTAGCACTCAAACCTTTTCTGGGGACAATAAAGCTTGGGAGTAAAAATAATATATTTTACCTTACATATGAATGCTTGTCTTTCCAAGTAAATCCTGTCCAATAAAATATTTGAAAATACAATTTAAACAATGTGATCCTTACCTGTTAGAAAGTGCTCACTGCAAACTCTGGCATTGTTGGTTTCCGCCTGTTTTTGGCCGTAGATTGCTGATCCACTTTTCTCTTCTTTTTTCAGTAATTTTTTACAAAATGAACTCTCTTATGACCAACTACCTTCGGAACATGAAAATAATGTTTAACTTTCTCTTTATGAGAACGGTTGAAACAACTGTGCAAGATACAGACTTTAAGCATTTTGAAGCTACTAAATGTAAACGGGCTGCATTTATTTCATGACCCCCATCCGCATTTCGTTACGTCAGTACTAAATCACCTGCAACCCAGCAATAGGCACGTTGCAGCATGACCCTCCCAGCTCCCTGCTGAAGAGCAAAAATCTGCTCGCAGACAATGACTACCTTTGATTTTAGCTGTCAAGTTATCAAAATATTCACTAAATAATAATAACAATATTAACATCAACCAATAAAATTGGGTGATAAATGGTACTCTTAATGCCCTTATGGCTACTGGGTATAAACTGTTCTTTAGTCTGTTTGTCTTTGCTTTAATACTCCTGTATATGTAGCCAGATGGCAGCCGTTGGAACAAATTGTGACCGGGGTGTGAGGAGTGCAATTACCAATGCATTGGTTTTAATTCATGCACACACACACAAAAATGGCCTTCAATGGTGTAGCACTACACATACTCGTTGGACGCCTATTGACATTCCATGATCCAATTTACAATGACCTGCAAAGAGACGTGGTACTCTAGCTTGCCTCCCTAGCTGCCACGATCCGGTCCTCCTCTATGACTGACTGCTCGAGTCAGTGATCGAGGAGTCAGTGATCTGACTGATCGTGTGTCCATCTGGTCCTTTGCTGCCGCAGACTAGTACTTGTTGTACTATGTAAAGTCAATCCCAAAGATCTTCTTTGGAGTGCAAATTCAGAATTTATCCTATTCAGATGAAACCATTTGTGAACAAATCCAGTTATTCCATGATACACAGCAACAGCATTGACTCTGCCACAGTGGTCAAAAACTTGTATGCCCTTACGGGCTCAACACCTGTCTATGACCTGTTGCCTCTTGGCTCATATACTTGAGGCCACAACCCCATCTAGTGACCATAAACTCCAAAATACACATGTTTGGCTCTTACGGTCTTGTTTTAATAAGATATATTTGAGATTCTCACAACAAATACATACACATTTGTTAGTTATAGCATTAATAACTATAATCACTACATGCATGCTTGGTATCATACCAAGGGGATACAGCAATCCACGCCAGCTGCATTGACTAACAGGAGTGAATGCTGCAAGTCATGCTGGGTTTCCTTAGAAACTTTTTAATCTACTTAGAATAATTAATTGAGTATACTGTGCTGTTTGGCTCGTTTATCTAGGCCTATGGGCCTATTAAGTCTTTTTATGAGTGGTTTCCATATCTTTATATGCTATAGGGTGTAAGTTAAATTTTACAGTAGGAGAATTCTCAAAAGCTCCTTATACCAGTCAGTCAATTGTTGGGGTATGTTGTAATATCCAGAATGGCCAGATGGCCTTCCTTGCACCATGTGTACTTATTCCTATCATGGTTTGGTTTTCTGTGTGTTACAAGTACTGTCCACTTTAGCTGCCAAAATGTAGTGAAAGGGTTATAATTCTACACCATAACCAATCAGAGGTTACCTCACCCTGTACATCACAACAAAACTTTACACATTTTCAAAACATATGCGTGCACACTACAAGCTCCAAATTACATTTATTACAGGTCGAAGAACCCAACTCTAACCTACCATAATGTGGAGCCTGTGCAGTATTTTTAATTGAGTCTCTCTGTGCACATTGCATATCAGTATATGCATGTTGGTATTTTTTTAAGACTGATGCCAAAGTGTGGTCCTCAATATGCCATTCTAAATCCATTTGCCATTGTCTATGATCACAATAACAATCTAAATTTGACCCAAGATTCTCATGGACATGAGAGATTAATTTCTAATAATGATGTCTTCTAGAAACAATGTCTTTGGGGCAATAACATTTTTATGTATAAAACTCCTTGTTTTTGTTTAGTATGTCGGTAACAATATCTTTTTTTTTTCTCTCTCCCTCTCTTTTTTGGCTCCAGACAATGTCCGGATATATGACTCCAGTAGGATCAGAGATGGTTGCTCTGTCAGAAATGAGAAGGGTGAGTTTAGTCTGTTTGGCTCTCCTGTATTTTTTGCTTCTTTGTTTCATAACTATGTATACACCTAAGCACAAACTTATTATTTAGATTCAAAATTTTGATTCAAAATTCAAGCAAGAATTACTTTAAAAAATGTACATATACATTTTGTTATAAAAATGGTTAAAAAAAGAGAAAAAAGTATACCCTTTGCAGTAATTAATATAATTGGAATTATAGCATTTTCCTTAAAATAAGCATGTTTCCACTGATACTTTGACCATTTTTCCTTTTTTTGACATTGAGATCCAAGTCTGTCATGCTTAAAGGCCCCCTTGCAGTTACTTCTTTCATAGATAGCTCTATCTAAATTTGGGCTGTGTGTGTGTATATGACATACACACACACACATACACACATACTGTACATATATATATACGTACAGTATATCAGAGGTCACGCTAGACTTTTTTGTTCTCCGTCATTTTGACCGACAGCATAAAAAATTAATTTAAAAAAATCAGTCATGTTCTATTTTTACCCGTCAAATTATAATCACATTAACATAGGCTATTTAGCCGCATTTTTATACCTGAGTGAAGTTGACCCCCCCCCCCACCTTCTTCTTCTTCAAAACAGACACAATTGGTGTCAAAACGTTTGTGCTCTGTTTGTGCAGCAAAAAGTTTTTTGTGCTGCCATCATTTAAAAGATATAAAGAAATGTTTCTAGAGGTAATGGTTAGGTTAGGTTGAACTTTATTAATCCCATAGGGAAATTGATCGAATTGATTGAAATTAATCAAAGGTCAACCAGCCACCCACCCCCGCCCTCCCACCTTCTTCTTCTTCAAATCAGACGAAATGGGTGTCAATAGAGCTTTAATAATAATAATAATAATTTTTTATGACGTCACTGCTCTAGACATAGGGATATGAGCGCCATCTTCAGGGGCCATAAACATAACCGACAAAAACAACTGTCTCACAAATATTTTGAATCTAAGTTACTTAAAATGATTTAGCAATGGTACAAACTTGCTGCGTTATTGGATGTAATGTCCGATCACACGACCAAAACAGTAAAAAGATGGAAAACAGACTTTAGTTTCACTGTTTTCCTACCTGGAAACAACGTGAGGAGGCTAAGCTATCGGAGCTAACGAAAAGGAGACAAATGTCCCGGGTATCAGCGGTGAGATGTCCTGATATTACGTTCTCCAACATCGGAAGATATCTACAAGTTTGCTCCAGACATGTCCATTCTGGTGAGTGTCTAAATTCGCTCTGTTGGTGTTGTGTTCAATGGGTCAACCTTGTTTAGGTCGGGCTTCTATTTTTTATGTAGCATAGTCCGAGTTTTGTCAGTGGACATCGAGGTTATTCCATTATTGTGAAGTAAACTATTTTACTAGTGTTATCAAATTTACAGTATTAATACTGATGTGTGTTCTGATATGTCCTCTTCAAGGCAAACCGTCGTATGAAATGGATTCGCTGAATCCAGACTGAATTTGTCACTGGGTTTCTCACTGGGGCCCCTTGTCACCATCAGCATCCAATGCACTCAGTCTAATTCTGGAGCCTTTCCCAACATATCTTCCCCGAAGACACCCAGAAGTAGATGAGAGAAAAATGTTGTTGGACACGATCCTTCTATGGCCTCTGGAAGTCCCACCTGCCTAGCTTTGTTGCAGCGGCTCCTACTTTCCGAGTCAATTAGCTTAGCTCTCAGTCTGTTGTTCTCTCCGGTCACCGTAGCTAGCTCAGCTTGAACTGCCTGTATGCCGTCTCTCAAGGTAGTGGCAGCAGTTCCAGTGATAAGATACACTGGTGGTGGGTGGAAATGGTGGGTTCAGCACTCCAGTTTGTTTCAAGCTTTGTGAACATCACTTTGTACTCTGCTGAGAGGGATTTCTTGTGGTCAGCTAGCGTAGCTGTTTGGACAGCTATGAACCCGAAAATGATTTCTTACTTGATGGTTTAGAATGTATATTCCTACACTGCTTATCAAAATACCCAAATGCTCTGCTTTTAATGGGTGGGGATTTAGACATTCAGGGTTTCCCCCAGAAAACTTGCTAAGCCTGGTGGTCGGGGAGCTCCGAGGCGCTCCACCAGGGTTTTGTATTAAAAGATGTTAAGTTGACAGGAGATGAAAAATATTACCGGGTAATTATGTTACTGGACGACATTGCTGACGATATTTAAACCCACAACTATAGAATCTTAAAAACAACAAATAAAAAAAAAATACAATTAAGATATATATAAATTATTTACACTTCTGTTAAATTCAAATTAAGTCATCAATTAGTGGATCTAAAAACATGATGAAATGCTGATCACATTTAGAACCGGCCCAAGGCACAAATGAACTAAGAGAATGTCAATACAGTTACATTTGATTTAATGGTTTCAGCATACATAAATTAAAAGACTTTAAATGGTTTAATATTAAAATTTAATGCCCCAAAATGCCAATTGCTCAATTAAACTTTATACAACTATTTCTCTAGATTTGACCTAAAGTGAGGTGTCAGGCCAGGTTGCCCGCTCTCCCCATACTTTTTCTTGATCTGCTCATTTACTTTCAGATTTCATTCAACTCAGCCATTCGAAATGTATCACTATTGCTGAAAAAGAGATTATAATTAGTCAACTATCCGACGATACCACTTTATCAATTACATTCAGTTTAAATGTAATTCATATTTTTTTTAAATATATATTAAATCACTCTTAAACAACAACATTTTACAAAAGCAAGCCCTCTCACATCAGTATGTATATGAAAATAACAACTGATGAGGATTTTGACCTCTTTTGCTGGATTTTCTTAATTGACCACTACAGGGCTTCGGTCAGAAAGCACACTGGTCAGCAGGTGTTTAAATAGGTTTACTGAAGAATTATGTCTTAAAAAGGTGCAAATAAATTAATGCAGTTTATCATCAATGACTGCGGCACCGGTCTGAACAGTAAACAGAAAACAGATCAGTTGACAAACGTCAAGAAGAAGAAAATAAATGGAACAAATCTCCTTCAAAATAAAAGGAAGCACTTCAAAATAAAAGCATAGACAAGAGACATCAAACTACTTGAAGAATTAATAACAACTCATATCTCACAATGCATGTCTTTGTCCATACTGTCTGCCGTTTTGAACTTGATATACCCGTATTAGTTTGTTTTTGAATGCTAACATAAGGTCACATGAACTCGATATTTTCCCCAACTCACCTTAAATGTATCAAGTGATGTGACGTGCAGGTGGGTGATAGCCCTCTTGTCTACAGTGTGTGAAATTTCTGTATCCCACAGGATACGAAACCCATTTAAGAAATTTATACAAACTTGGTTGCCTAAATTTTCTTAATTTTTCAACCTTAAACAATATGTTGAAAATAAATTTAATGAAACAGTTTCTTAAGAATTTATCCTCAATCTGGAATTTTATACCTAATTATTTGTTCTAAAAACTTGGTGGCCTTACAACGTTGAAAAACCCATAAAGCTATGTAATTACTATAAACAAATGCTTCTCTTCTGGTCTTTAATGTCTTGCTCTGAACTTCTAAAGACATTTGCCATTCCCATACCACCAAAGGAATATGTGTTTGTTTTTGATGCTATCAAAAACAAACATATATTAGTGATATGAGGTTTTTTTTAATAATTTCTGTGCTGACTCCACCATGTCTGGACCCTGCTGACACTAGTATTGGTCAAATCTGTTTTTCCACTAAAAAGCAAAAAAAAAAACAAAACATGATGTATATGCTTATGTCAGAAGGACATGGTCTCTGTTCCAAATGTTATCTCTTATTGAAATAACTTCGCATCAAGCCTGAACTAGAAAAAATCTGGTGTCTTCCATCTCAATATTTAACTATTAATAAGATCAAAGAGGTATCTTTTAAGATGGTCCATCGTTTTTATCCCTGTAAGTTTTTCCTTCAACGATACAAAAAAGACATTAAGAACTGTTCATTCTGCTAACTCTATGAAGAAGATCTCTGCCATTTAGCCTGGTCATACCGTTTCTCAACAATGTACCATTTGGAAGCAGCTCATTGGCTAAGAACATTTTTTTATGTTTACCCTTTAACTGTTAATCATGACAATAATTAACCATAAATAATTAGTAACTTAAACCAACCACTATTTTCATGTTTATGAGGTGCAACATGAAAATGTTTATTTATTTTATGTTTTATTTATTTTATGTTTTTTAAGTCATATTTAAATTTGGGTTACACGTTTCCAGGCTCAGGTGATGTGTCTGAATCATCCAGAGGAGGAGGAGAAGCAACAATATTTGCTTAGTTTCTACTCTTTTTGGCAAACATTTTGACTAGATTTGACTGTTTAAAAGTCAGCTTATTCATATTTAAATAGCTTCACTGCAGAGTCACATTTGGCATTCAGAAAGAGCAGCAAGCCTCCAAATAAACACACAAAAAAACCCCTAAAAAGTAACATGACGAACACAATAACAAATATGTGTGCGTCTGTTTTGACACAAATGATCATTTCTACTTTTTTTTGTGTCAGTGATCTTTTGACACAAAAGATCATTTATACATTTTTCACAATTTTGTTACTAGTAAATGGGGGAAATAATAAAAAGTCAATTCAATTCAAACTCAGAAACACTTTATTAATCCCACAGGGAAATTAAATGTTGTTGAAACTCATTAATTTAGGTTCTTCAGAGTTATTGCAGATTGTGATGGCTGTTGGCAGGAAAGATCTGTACTACACTGAAACTGAAGAAGCCTCCGACTAAAGATAGTTTGCTTTCCCAAGACAGTCTCATGTACAATATTTGCAGGCACAATGCAGCAAACATTCACTCAAAAAGACAACTGGAAAACCTAAAATCAGTAATACAATATTTAACAGTAAGGCTCTCAACAGCCTAAAATTATACATAAAGTCAAATAAATCTCACAAAAGTGCCTATATAAAATATTGTCAAGTAAAACAGGAAACATTCATTCAACGTCAAATGCAGGTTGCATTAAAATAAACAATCTTAAGTTACTAAATCAAACCTACCTGTGAGCATGGCTAGCTGTTTTATCCTGGTTGTGTCTGACTGAGCGGTTTAACTCTGCAGAACACAGTGAGTAGGAAAAGGAGCTCAATTTTTTCTCTCTCCTCATTTTATCTCATGTTAGAACATAGCAAAAGTTATATTAAAACCTTTTTTTAAATTACATGCTGCATTTTTAAAAAGATGTTTAATGTTTTAAGAAAATACTACCTGGTGGACATTAAATGGCACTATGTCTGTGAAATATTACTCCTCAGTACTGCGTAGTGGCGATCCAACAGTGAGAGCAGAACCCAGTGTCTTACATCGCTGGCACATCATCTAGCACGATAACTTAAATTATTTTCCGGGTTATTTACTTAGCTTTCTGACTGTCGTGATTAAGCGGGTGAGTGTTGGGAATGGTGTGTTGCTCTACTTGCTGTCTGACCGCTCTGGATGTGTTTTTTTCTGCATTGAGCCTCAATATAGCCATACTCCGTAATGTGCTTGCTTTTTAAATATCATATTAAATTCGTGGTGTTCATGCATTTTGATGTGCTTCACCCTGAGGTATTTTTCCGTTGCAATATGCAAACTTTCCATCACTCTCAGAATGTTAAAGTTCCACACAGCATTGCTAAGAATTTGCTGCCACCCGCTTGCGCAGTGTCAAGGAAAAGCAGGCTGCAAAGTATGAGGTGATCTGTTTTTGTGATCAGCAACAAAAGACAGTAATTTGCAATTACTGATCATATACTTTTTCACAGAAATCAGATGATTATGATCAGTGGTTGGTCAATTGGTACACCATTAGTAATTGACCAAGTTCCCCAGAGATGCACAAAGAGATGCATCTTGGGCTGGGGCAAGAAAAAACAATACTGAGGATGGCTGGCTATGTTTTAGGAAATTGCTCACATTGCTTGAAATGCCAGGACACTGTGTTACACCTTCTAAAAAAAAGGACTCGATATGAAGATTTCAAAGTCTAATATTTTTTGCAAATGCGGTGAAATTCATTAATGGGACAAATGTGGTTCCTCCCCTACGTGACTATTTATTACTAAAAAGATATGTACTGCTTGTTTCCTGCTGCATTAATATTCATTCTTTATCTCTGTTTCTGTCCCTCAGTCCCTATATCGTTTACTGCCTCTTAATCCTTTGGTTTTCTTTTATGATCAAAGTTCACTTTCCAAAGGTTCTTACCCCTTTCTTTTATTTTTCTGTGTTGACAGGACAGCTCTAGTTCAGTGGGTTCAGGGGAGTTCAGTGGCATCAAGGAGCTTGATGATATTAGTCAGGAGATAGCCCAGTTGCACAGGTAAGTGGTACTGTTAGCACAATAATAAGCAGACGTTTTATACATCATTGTGAGTTGTATGCAAAAGCTGAATGGCCTCCTTTAAGCGTATGGAGAAATAATCACCTGATGATCCTGATTTATAAATCTCTACTCAGCTTGGCTCCAGCATACTTAAGCTCTCTCTTGCATAGATCTGTTAATTCCCATTCTTTACGCTCAAATAACATTTTTCTTTTGCAAGTTCCACGTGTTCGAACTGAAAAGGGGAAGCAAGCAGTCAGTGTGATGCTCCTTCAGCCTGAAATCAGCTCCAGTCTGAACTCAAGATGTCAGAACTGATTTCATTGGATTTATTTCGAGCTGTTCTTAAAAACAGGCAACGAGATTCTATTAAACAGTGTCACTGCTTTTAAATTGTTTTCTATTGTTTTACACTGGTGCATATGTATTAATTAGTTTTATTTTGTAACCAGGTTACTGTGTATTGCAGACTTTTGTTCAGGTCCCTCTTGAAAATGAGATCTAGATCTCAAAGGGGTTTACCTGGTTAAATAAACGAAATAAAAAAAATAAAAATAAATAATAACTGCAAATCAAAATTATACCAAAAGTCAGAGTTTTGATTCTTTATTTTCCATTCCTTTTCTAATCAGTGTGGAGCTTACGTTTTTTAGTTCATGGTTCAGATGTGCATTTCCTAATTCAATTAGCAAATCATAGGCCCTTTTCACAATTATGTCAGACAACGTCTGTTCTAACCCATTCAGTGTATCTGTACCTACGGTGTGATTTTGTCTAGGGAAACCTGACTGAAAAATTCACGGATACTCTTTGTTTTAAGGATACAAAGAAAGGTTAGATTAATAACAGTATTTATGTGTTAGTTAGCCGTGATATCGTTATCAGTCATTATCAATTCACCATTCTCTAACCGTGTATAAAAGAAACAGCCTCCGATCAGAGAGTAAGCCAGCTAGCAGGAGCTATAGCCACAGTTAGGTAAAATATACACTGCTGCCTGTTAGTGCTATAATGTTAAAAGTTTCACTTTCTCTATTAATGTAAAATCACTGACATCTTTCAACACTGTTGTTAAGAAAAGCATTTTAAATATTGATTTAAGCGCTATCTGTCAAATATTTTACATGTTCTGATGTGATTCATAATTTCTCTTTTTGTTTTGTTGTGTCCATCTTTCTCAACAGTAGCCTACCTAACAACCTACCATATCTGGGATGGTCTTATTCCTCTGTCCATTGAAGGTTCAGTCACAGGGCGAAACAAAAATTTTGATGGCACAAACCTGCACTAGCAGAGCACTAAAAAAGTATCCCTCTCTGGTTTGTTTTGGAGCAACATGGGAGAATGGTGACCTCTGGATGATCTAAAAAATTATTTTTTATATCTCAGAAACCAAAGCAGCACAAAAGAAAATTTTAATACCACGAACCTGCACTAACGAAGTACTAACCACTCAGGCTTAGCTGCAATTTTTCACGTGGGTGAAAAATTGAGGTGAGGTGGGTCACTCACCTCACTGAGCTCTCTCCCTCAACTGTGTTTGGGGAAATATTTCATTAACATTAGTGACTTTTATCTTACTCAGAATTTTGTAGCTACCAGCAGAAGGGTGGTTGTAAAAATTATTTATATTCTTTACTGGAGTTGCCACCTTTCAGAAATCGAAATACAGGATGCGCACCACAACCTGAGTTTGACTTCTCAGAACGTGGTGGAGTAGCCAGTGTGTGATGTTTGCCTCTAGGCAACCAAAACTGCAGGATGCTCCAGCAGCACAGGAAAACAACAATTGTCAAATTAAAAACCATTCTGTATTGTACGTGACAGGTGGCAACCCCAGTCTATACTATAAGAATCTGATTAGGATTAGAGCCTAAATATGTTCTATTTCCAAAACAGATAGGCTACGTAATGTTAGCCAGCTAACAAATTACTATTGCTATCCTAGCATATCAACTAACAGCTAGAAAAAAACAAAACACGTACCTTCATAGTCAAACAGGTATCATTCAGAGAAGAATTTGTCCAGTTTAGAATATGTTGCTGAAGAAAATTTGTTTGAAAATTGTGATATATCTTCAAATCGTATTTTTAGCAGATGTTTCATAGACCAGAGACTGCCTAAACTCTATCCTCCTTCTGTTCTGACTCAATTTACTAATCGATTTACTAATCATTGATGATTAGTAAATCATCAATGATTTACTAATTTCTGATTCAATATAACTTAATGACGTTTCAGCTTCCTTTTTGATGTACACTGTTGCGATATCACTCATGTGACACAAGCCAATTGCCACTGTTGTACATCTTAAGAAATACAATTTATATGTTTTTGGTTTTTTTGAACTGCCATGTGTGACTATGGTGTTAACTATTACAGGCCTTATTTTGTCAGGTTCACTTGGAGCTGGAAATGCTGGAATTCTCCTTTATAACTTATGTTAAATTGTATTAAGATCATTAAATGGAGCATTTTTATCTTAACTTACTAAATCATCAGTCAATTGATAGGTTGGTGTCAATCCCTCAGTTGATAGCCTTTGGAGTTGCTGTGGATGATTGCAGACCCGTGGAAATTGGCAAATTTTATTAAAAGAACATTTAAAGAATTTTATGCTTTGGAATGAAATTTTATTTCAAAACTAAGGACGTCACAATCAGGATTTGTTAATTCTCTGTCCAATACTTTCTCAAAAGTTATATGCTTCTGTTAACTGTGTGCATATAGAACTGGGGGTTTGCAAGGAGAAAACATCTTCTTGCTTAGAAAAACATGAAGGTAATTAATTATTATTAATTAATGGTTTTTATAAATAACCATTCATTATTTATTCAACAGTTTCCATGGAACACGACTTTCAGCTCACTTAACAGCCTGATAAGTTACTGGTATTGCGGAAAATAGAACATCAAAGTCATATTGACATAATGAGTGACTTCCTCTGGAGTCTTTCCACCTGGAGAAGATATCAAAATCAATAGGATCTCCATGGATTATGGTTGGGCTCAGAAAGAAATGCAGGTGTTGCGAATGTTAACAGAAACAAGAAAGCTGGAGAAGTCTACAAGCCAGGCTGGGTAAATAAACTTATAAAACACCACTCCCCATCCCAGGGGTGCCGCCAGGAATCTTGGACACCATGACAAAAAAATTAAATTGGGCCCCTCCTGCGCAGCTGCTGTTACAATTTTTTGAGTCTATCTGACCCATCAAAAGTGTCACAATTTTAAAGCTTTGCTTTCTTTGGTCCAATACTGATACTAGTACAATATTTACTGGTCATGAATTTTACATCCAACAGTCCATATACCGTACGCATGTGGGTTGCTTAATTTTTTTTCTATTAGTTTTAGATACTGAAATGTCTCTCCCCACCAGCAACAGTCATAAGCAACATGCAAAATATACATGAAACAATCCAGACTTCTAAAAAATGCTATGTATTTGCATTTTATTCAAGCTGCAGTATAGCACTTTAATAAGAAATGTGTTTTCTCCATATTTATTAAAGTTGACACCATTTCTTGCCAGTTTGTTATGAGACAGTTAATCTGTGAAAAGAATCAATCTCCTCCACCTCCTCCCTAATGTCCACCTTTCCCAAACTGCTGTTGTGTTGGGGAAAGGTGGCTGATTTGAACTGGTGGATCCCAACGATCTTCACTTTCAGCCCTGCTTTGGTTTTCTTTTTTTCCCCTTTGCTCTCTGATCCTGTTAAAGTTCCCTTTTTACAATTGAAATTTGGTGTCTCTATTTCATTTATTTTTGTTGATTCTGTTGGTGCCACATACGTTGCTTTTACTGCTTGGATTTGACCTACTTTACTTTTGGAGGGTAAGACAATGTCATGAGCAGTATCATTGTTCACTGAGATTCTGAAGCAGGACCAGGAACCCAGTTGTAGGCACACTATTCCTTCTTTAACCCTTAGTCCTTCTGGTAGCTGTGACTGTGACAGAGGTTCATATAGGACTCCTTGCTGACCTGCAAGTGGACCAGCTCGTGTACTGCACTTCACCATCTTCATCTGGCCAGCTGGGATGATGAAGTTTTCTCTCGATGCTTTAACAGTACTTATGCCCTGTTCCTCATTTGTATTTCTCATGACTTTTAGAAATACCTCTGCCTTCTTATTTTCAATAGAAAATGCTGTACTAACAACTTCTGTAATGATGGGGGGAGGATCTAGACCCACTTTTAATAGGTACTCAATCACATTGTAACCAATGATAGGTTCTTCTCCCACCGCATCCTCTTCAGCAACTAGAACTGGGACCCAGGGCTCTAGCTGTCTTTGACTCTCAGATGGTCATTTAAATTTGACCTCAACCCAGCCAATAAAAGGGATTGGTGTCTTATTCACTGCTCTTCCATCCAATATTCCAGGTCCAATAATTTCAGTGAGACTTCTGATAGTAACATGGGGGAGATTCTGCTTTCTCCATTTTTCACTCATGAGGCAGACCTGTGATCCAGTATCCCATAGAGCTCTGGTTTCCACTCCATCCAGCTGGCAGATAATGGCACACTTCTTTCCAATCAAGTTGAGCAGTTTGTCTCTTTGTGATGGAGAGAGGAGGTTGATACTAACACTCTCATTCAACTCAGGTGCTGCGTGTCTCACTCCATTTAGGTTCTGAATGGTGTGTGATGTCAGTGGTAGGCTTGTGTCCATTTCCTGTTTGGTCATTTTCCTTTTTATCATCTCCTGTTGCTGGTACAGATGTCACACTGCCCACAGACTTATCTGCCTCTCCGGGCCTTTCTGATGTGTTTTTAACAAATCTACACCCACGTGATAGATGCCCACCTTATCCTCATTTGAAGCAGTGGTCACAAAACTCTCCTCTATTGTTGTCCTGGCAATGTTTACAGCCACATATCCGACTTGGTCTTGATTTGGAAACAGGTAAATGAGAGTCATTAACCAGTCTCCTGATGTCTTGCATCTAACTTTTAAGTTGTCTGATGGCGTCTAGGAGCTCGGTTTCTGTGTGAGAGGCAGATAATTGCACTTTTCCAGTTTTATTTTTTTTCCTGGTGGAAGATGGCTGTTCTTGCTCCCAAATTGGTCCAACTGTTGTTTTGGGAACTGCCTGTGTTTCTCCTCTAACCTCCCTAACTTTCAGATCTTTATTATTCCTTCTGAATTTCTGTTGCCTTTCCCATTCAATGCTGGCTGCCTGATTAGTCTTTACTATAAGTACATCATCTGTAACTGTCAGATCATCCAGGAAGTTCTTGAGCTGGTGTTTAACATTATCATTAATAAGTCCTGTTCCTACTGCTCTCAGAAACTTCTTTTAAATCAGTTCTGGGCCATAATCCTCTTCTGAACCAGGTTCTCTAGATGCAGCGAGCAATCTTTCTTTTAACTCTATTACTTTAAACAATAAATTTTGTGGAAACTCATTACTATCCTGTGTAATGTTAATTAGACGATGGTACAGGTCAGTGGAGCTGTCTTCCTTGTAATGTCCCTTTAATATTGTACGCAACTGTGCAATAGTAAAGTCTGTTTTGATCTCTAGCATACCATGGAGGGGTAAACCTGGGCTAATAGCTCTGACCACAGCCTCTATGATCTCCACTTCACTGTGATTTCTTTTTAGGCCCATTTCAATCTGATGGATCAGGTTTGAATAGGACAAACCTGACCTCTTTCTCTGACCTCTTTCTCCAATTTGGCCATTAATTTTAAACTTTCTTCTTATTGTAACTTCTGGTGGATGTGCTGCAAAGGGGTTGGCAGGTTGTGTTGGAAGTGGTGATGTTTCCTGTTTTTTCACTTTGTTTTCCAATTTTGCCATTTCTCCCTGTAATTTCTTTGTTGCAGCCTGAAAACTTAGCTGTAATGCTGCATATTTTTCTTGCAAACCTATAAGAGCAGCATTATCCTGATTCACAGCATCGTCAACCATCTCTGACATCTCATATTCGCTCACTTCTTTAGCTTTTGATATTAATCTGCTGAGGAATTCACAAGCCACATCCTCTTCCTCACTCTCTATAGCTGTATTTACAGCTGCATCTATTAGTCTGATCAGCTTGTGCTTTCTGGTCTGATTTTTTGCTGAGACTTTTCCATATAAACACACCTCTTGTAGCTGGTCCACTTTCAACTGCACCAGGGCCTCACTTAGCTGGTCCTGCAGTTGCTCCAACTCCATCGCTGGTGTGCCACAGTCTCTCTCTCTCTTTACTGAAGCACGGCTGATCCCCTTACGGGCCACCAATTTTTGTTGCACACTTAATGATTACTCAGTGTGGTTTTCACAGGTTCTTTTATTCGATGAACGCTGTTAAACAAGAGTGGCAGTGAGCACCTCTGCTGACCAGCCGTTACTGCTCTAAATTGCCGTTGGCTCGCTGAGTCAATAAATATTTACAATATACTGTAGGTCAAACAAATACTCATTCAAAACTTACACACAAATATCTCGTTACTTTACTCTATCTCACTTCCCCTTTAAGAGACAATTCATATGAATAGCAGTGCTAGTTGACCTGTTAACAAACAAGAGCAACAGTGAGCGCCTCCGCTGACCAGCCGTTACTGCGCTAAGTTGCCGTTGGCTCGCTGAGTCAGGAGTGCTCACCGTGCTCTATGTGCCAACTGGTGGCGAACTGCTGTAACTGCAGTTTAATGCATCTCAGTTCAAGAAGAAGTGCAGCTTATGAATATAGTCAACAGTCTTTAAATAAAGTAAGAAAAAGGGAGGGGGTGTAATTATTTCTAATGTCCATTCTGTCACACTACGGCCAACTCTGTCCTCTTCTTCTGTTTGGTCCTTCTCACCTTCATCACCTCTTGTGATTTCTACATTCGGACAGACAGCGTATTGCACGGGCGAGGAGGTCTGATTGTACGCTAACCCCTCCTCCCCCCCAGATATGGTATTTTATTTATATAATCATTAGTAATTTCCACTATCAGTAATGTTATGTCTACCAAAGGACTCCTCTGGTCATTATCTTTCATTAAAGCCCTCATTGATGACTGTATGTTGAAGCACTGAGGAGTTACAGTCATCGGAAATTTGTATATCAGGTGTTGTCCAAGTGTGCCATTTGGAGATTCTAAACGGAGACTCCAAATGGCACACTTGGACAACACCTGTACATCCTCACAAATAAACATGTCCAAAATGACATTTCTTTTTTGTGCTATTTTGATCAGTCTTGAAATTCATGAGCAGAATACTTTATTCTACAGATTTATTGTATTTTCCAGTCCATACATTCAACACTCAATGTGCATTTACAAGAAATAAAAATGAAAAATCTGAGGGAAGCAAAATTTTTCAATTTCTTTTGTGTTACAAATGTAATAGCTACAAGCTGCTTACAGTTAAAGTATTTTTGACTGCAAAAATAGAAAATTTTGCTTGTCATCTTCATAAAGAGACCAAGTTTTGCATGTAGTATAAATTGTTCAAGAACAGCAGCTGGTTTAATTTGGGTATACCTTTTCAGGCGTTTTTGGTGATTTAGGGGGTGAGGGTAAAGGACTTCATTTCCCTTTGGGACAAATTAGGTATTTTTGAATTGAACTGAAATTAGTTGAAATTCTTTTGACACACCAGCTTATTAGTAAAGTATGCAACCTATGCCATCCAAATGTGCTAAAAATTGCGTCTAGTTCTTTATGCATGTCATAATTGATGTTTGATTTGTTAATTTTTGTGTCATTACTATGCTGATTCATTTACATGTGGCAAAGTGATTTTATTGTGTTTGTGTCTCAGGGAGAAGTACACTCTGGATCAGGATATTAGGGAGATGGAAGAAGCTATCAGACAAAAGAGTGCTGAGGTGCAGGTGAGGACATTTTCACAGTGTTCTACATTTCAAATTTTTTAAAATTATCAGGCTACTATAATATGAAAAGCTATGAGTTCATGGATACATTTACATGTAAAGGTTGCAGGGACTGTGACTGGTTTTATAATTTATTTGTTTTAACTAACGATCTATCAGGAGATGCAGAATGACATGGACAGAGAGACAACCAATCTGCAGGAACTGGAGGCGCAGAAGCAAGATGCTCAGGACCGTTTGGAGGAGATGGAACAGCAAAAGCATAAATTGGAAGATATGTTGAATGAAGTACACCAGAAGTGCAAGGAGGAATCTCAATTGGTGAGGAAAGAAGAACAAATTTGTAAATGTGATTTTATAGTTAAGATATGAACATGTGCTGCAAAGTAATAATGTTTTCATTTGCTACATATCAAAAATATACAGTAACACTTGCCTGGAGGACAATAACAAGGATGGGCAATTATTTTTCCAAAGGAAGCAACATGAGAAATTTGAATTTGAATCACATATATGCATCTTTGCTTACTGATTTAATTCCCCTTTAAATTTGCATTTAAAGGGGCATTTAAATACAAATGTATGTGTCACATAGTGCCATTGTATAGCACAATCAAGTTGTTATAAAATTGCTATATATAAAAATTTAAACTTTGTAATTTAACACTTTGAAATTGGGCCTCTATTTCTCTAAAAACATGCCGGCCCTGGAGGGCCGACTTTGGACACTCCTGTCCTAGACAGTTCAGAAATAAGGCAAGGTGATATAGTAGCCTTCCAAAGGTTCTCTCTCCTGGTGCAGTCACTATTTGGTCTGTTACAAACATTAGGACTTGAGGGAGAAATCGGACTGAACTGTGGCCCCATGTTGCCTGTTTAATAAGCAAGCTCCTCCAGAACAAAGAGCTAACTTCCGTCGACATCAGGTCAAACAGCCTGGCACCACCTGTATTACTTATCTGATTGGCTTCGTCATGAGTCATGGAGCCAAGGGTTCGACAGCCAACCTGGGAGGGAGAAGGGAAAAGGGAGCAAGGAATGGACCTGCCAAAGGAAAGATGCCCATACCTTCAAACAGACTGTAACAGTCCTTCATAATGTGAAAGGACCCTCAGAACCAGTGATGTCAGTAACGCGTTACAACGTAGCTCCGTGACAGAAATGTAAACAATGGAGGGAGGACAGTGCATTTTGTTGCTGGAAAAACGGGAACTATTATGAGTTGCTGTCGCCAAGTCCGATTATTATAAGCAGTTTTGGGCTTGTTTTTTCTAAAGTCACTTGCAAATTTAATGAGTCGCAGACTACACTTTTTTGAACGTGAAGTTGCTCATTATTGGCACAGCCAATAATGCCCCATAGAACCAGCCCAACTGGGAGCTCAGCAGCTGTCCACACCCAGCTGCGGTGGACCCTTCAGGGATCAATCTTTTCATGGGCTAGCCGACGCAGCTTGCCCTATGCTTGTACACATCCTCCCAATCAGATGACTTATTTAAGAATGTAGCTTAAATAGTTACAGATGTGTTTCTTTTTGCACATCTGAAAAGAATGTGACCTGGTCAAAGCAGGATCTGCAAGCTGTGCCTCTGCTCATAACTAAAACAGTTCGCATAATGGTGGATAGGGTTATAAGCAGTGGTGGAGAAAGTACTCAAAAAATGTACTTAAGTAAAAGTACAAATACACAGGCAAAAATGTACTCAAGTAAAAGTCAAAGTACCACATTAACATTTTACTTAAGTAAAAGTAAAAAAGTACTGGCTTTTAAAAATACTTAAGTATTAAAAGTAAAAGTACTTGCTGAATACATAACCTAATCGCTAATATCATTAAGTGTGCCGATAGTATTTAATTTGAATACATCATAAATGTGCCATTTTAATAAACAATGTCACAGATTAAACATGTTCTTATTGTGTTTATTCTCTGTAAGAGTTTAGACTTAGATATGTGATTCTATGCATCATAATTTCAGGGATGGAAACATCTTATTTCCTGTCCTAACGTAGCATGAACTTCATTAGTGACATTTATTTAGAAAGAAATCCAACTGAAAGGGGATGGAACGAAGGTGTGGGGGGGAAGACATGCAATCGAGGAGCCACGTAGCAGAGTTGTAGTCAAGACCACTGAACACGAGACCAAGACCAGCGCCCTGCGCTACATGACACAATAAAATGAAGTGCACCTATCAAAATTGGTTCTCAGATTGATCTGAAAGATCCACATTTCCATAAAAACACCTAGATATAAATACTTAGAGCTGAAATATATTTAACCAGTATCAATTACAACTCATTTCATTCTGTTTTGCTTTCATCGCTGTGCTACAATCCGCAGAGGTCGCCTGCCATCCCTATAAAAATAACGCCCTGGGCGGTTGCCCATATTGCCTATGTCAGAAACCACAACTGTCTGCACCATTAAACCATGAAACATAGCAATTAACTGTAATTGCTATGTTACAATTACAGTTGTAATTGTAACATTACAACAACACTATGAACACTGTCCAACGGCGCAACAAGCAGAAGGAGCACCATGACTGTTCTCATCCTCCCTCCCACTGCATGTTTGCCACCATGACAGGAGACAAAATCAATCAATGAGCATGCTCTGTGTTCATACGTTCAACTTTTACTTATTCGGCAATTAAATAAATGTGTGTGTGTATATATATATATATATATATATATATATATATATATATATATATATATATATATAGCTATATAATATATATAGCTATATATAGCTATTGCAGTGTATACAAGAACAAAGAACGGCTCTCAGTGAGGCTTCAGTCCCATCAACCTTAGTAAAGATCCGTCCAGAAGAATCGGATCGTTCCTGAATCCACACAATAATTCAGCGCATGAGTGACAACTTTTTTTCATCGCAGATGCAACATGTGTCTCAGTACAGCTAGCTTTGCTAGCATCACGTCCACAGATCTTACCTTTCTTTAAGCTTTCCTTCCAAGTGACGCTAAAAGTTGGACAAAGTCCCACCGTCTGTGAAAGCGAAGCGCTGCTGGTTTTACATGTCGTCATATCTTATGATTTATGCAGCTACTATCGATTAGTTAGACATCTTCTCCCGCTCAGAGGAAACCACTGCGCATGTCTGGAGCTTAAAGGGGGAGGCGATGGGTGACAACAGACACTAAGTCACGTTATTGCTTGGATTTTACGGCGCCACCTTAAAGTCCCTGAACTTCATATTTTAACGGACAAAAAGAGAGCAGTGCGACTTGGATGTAACGAGTAACGCGACACTTTTGTAGAAATGTAGTGAAGTAGAAAGTACAGATACTTACTGTAAAATGTAGTGGAGTAAAAGTAGAAAGTACCCATTATTAAATCTACTTAAGTAAAGTACAGATACATGAAAATTGTACTTAAGTACAGTAACGAAGTACTTGTACTTCGTTACTTCCCACCACTGGTTATAAGGTATGCCACATCTATTCTCTGCCATGCACATATATCGCCATTGAATGCATCAAAGGAATCTGTCATGACCATGCTACAAAGCACAGCGAGTCACCCATTAATGGATTCCCATCAGGCCGATCCTTGCAGAGCAGAAATATAGAAGTTGATTCAATCGGGAGCTGCAAAGGAAGTGACACCAAGCACGTCATCAAAGGAGATCTGGTACATTCCCCATCATCTTGTCAGTCATAATGGGAAGAATTGTCTGGTTTTCAACTGCTCTCACTTCACCTCTCACCTTGGACAGTCCATGAATCAGTTTCTGCTGCCTGGCCCTACTCTTGGAGCCCCCTTACTGGAAGTCCTGGTCAGGTTTCATGAATATCCTATGGCTGTCAGTGAAGATATCAAAGGGATGTTCCATCAAGTACTTCTCCCTGAAAATTGCCCCCTATTGAAGTTCCTTCGGTGGAATTTAAAGGTGGATGAACCTCCTAAAATCTTTGAGTGGCAAGTCCTGCCCTTTGGGACAACCTCAAGCCCCTGCTGCGCAACATTCACTCTACAGCATTGTGACAGAACCATTGAGAACTGTTTCTATGTGGACAACTGCATACACAGTGTTAGCTTGCCTAGAGAAGCCAAAATCCTTGTAGACTGACTGACAGAATTGCTGAAATTAGCAGGTTCAATTTATGCCAAATGACTTACAACCCTTGGGTCACAACCCTTGGGTTGTAAGTCATTTGCCTCCTGAAGCTAGATCACAAAGTCTGGCTCTACGGCTGGCAGAAGACAAATCCTCCGAGACAACACTTGGGCTCAGTTGGAATTGGAATACAAACTTCTTAAGCTACAAACACAGATCTGTGTCCTATGAGATGCCAACTCTCCAAAATATATATTGAATTTTTGCATCACAGTATGACCCTTTACATTATCAGTTACCCTTTACTACTCGGGCCAAATGCCTCCTTAGGCACTTGTGCGATAAGAGGCATGGTTGAGCTGACTCAAACCTCCCATCCACACTCCTTCAAGCTTGGACTGATTGGGAGGCAGAACTTCAGTTTCTACCTTAGCTTACCTTCCCACGTGCTTATGCTCCTCCTACTAATGCCAACTTAGAAGGGGACATCCATGAAGTGCCGGTCTTCGCAGGTGCATTAGGGAAAGCGTCCATAGCTTGTACCAGGACTGAAGAGTGTGGCGGTCAGGTTCATCTCACCTTCATCCTAGCTCGCTCCCGTGTAGCTCCAAAACTGACCCTCTCTATCCCTCGCCTAGAGCTCTGTGGATCTATGGTGGCAGCACAGCTGGCCAGTATCCTGAAGAAAGAACTCACCTCAGCTATCACAAGGACAGATCTGTGGTTGAACTGTCTTCAACTGGTTGAACTCGCAGTCCTGCTGCTATAAAATCTTTGTAGGAGCCAGGATAGCTGAGTTTTGACATAAAACTGTACCTGGCACAATGTAGACCCCTGAATCCAGCGGATGACCTGACATGGAAGAAGACTGTGGCAGAACTCAAAGTGCCAAACTGATGGTCTAATGGACCCCCCTTCCTGCTCCACAGTCCCAACACATGGCCAGAAAAACCAAACTCTGAACCCTTTAAAGAGGAATCTGAGCTTTGAAAGACTGTATTCTGTGGAACAGCTATCACCTCCACACTTACCTGTCAGGATGGAATGCAGTACAAGACGTGGCAGGATGTTACTGTTAAAGAACTTTGTGGAAAAGCGCTCTCAACTTCTCCACCTAGCACTGAGGAATATAAAGTTGCTGAACCTTCCGTCCTTAGGCGAGCTCAACAAGAGTCATTTCGAGAGGAGTGTCATGTGCTTTCTGAAACTAAATTGGTTTCATCCCAAAGCTTACTCACCTTGGCACCTGAAATGGACACCTCAGTTGTCCTTATCAGAGTAGGAGGTTGATTATGACGTCTAGAAGGTCTTGATGGATCGACACTGCATCCTATAGCCTGGACCCTCCTCGCCTCTTCACCCGTCTTCTCATCCAGAAGTATGACATCCATCTTCATCATCCAGGTCCTGAATGGGTCTTTGCAGAGCTGTGGAGATCTTATTGGATACTGCATGGAAGAGAAGCGATAGGCAAATACCAGTGCACCTGTCCTCAACCCTCGATTCCTAAATAGCCGATCTTCCTGCCGCTCAGCTTAGGTTATATAAACCAGCTTTTTCCTCCACTGGTGTATACTGTTTCAGGCCCATGATTGTGAAGATAGATGGCATGAGAAACGCTAGGGAATCATTTTCAAGTGTCTGACTATGAAAATGATTCCCATAAATAAATTTGGATCTCATAAATAACCTGGATGCAAATGCTTTCCTTATGGCCCTCATCGCCAGAAAAGGAACGCCTGCAGATCTGTGGTCTGACTGTGGAACCTGAGGGATCCCTACCCCAGGTGGTCTACCTAGAGATAGAAAACCTCAGTCGAAGATGTTTGTGGCACTCTCAGATTCTTGCTGATTATTTCTGGGCAAGGTTAATCAAAGAACACCTTCCTGGCTTACAGACAAGACAAAAATGGCAAACAAACCCTCCTGAACTCTTATCCAAAAGGCAGTCGTTATGGTTGTGGACCCCCAGTTGCCCCGAGCCTTATGGCCAATAGGTCATGTGATCAAGATTCACCGTAGTGATGGATTTATCAGATCTGAGGATGTGAACAATAATAGACATATCTACACTAGACCAGTTGGTCATTTTACCAGCCATGCCATCTAAAGGCATTCCTCAATGCTTATTGTGAACATTCAAGGACACTGAGGAGAGCAGAAAGTCACCCCCTGAAACTAACAATTAAGCTTTTTATGTTTAGCAAACGTGTCACCACATTTGAGGGTGACAAATGTCTGAGCATGTATAAAAGGCTGACATTTCCTGTATTTTTTTGTAATATTGGTTTAAAGATTGTTCTACGAAGTAATGTAAGCCTGAGTTTAGTGCTGCGTTGCCAGTCCTGAGGGTAATTTACTACTTTCTGATCAATTCGTTGCATTTTTTGGTGTGATGGACTGCGTTCCTGTTGTAGTCCTAAGTGGTAGGGTGCTCTGTAATGCAAAAGCTCTGAAGCTTGGAAACTGCAGCCTTGAGGTGGAGCTGCATCTCAAGGGCACTGCTAGGTCAACCTTGGCATTTTGGACAGCTGAATGGTTGTCACGGGAGATTAAACATGCATGAAAAGAATCAAGCCAACACTCCATGTATGTTTATAATGAGGAAATAATATCATAACATGATGTAAAGTAGATTTTACAAAATACTGACCCTTTAATGAATGTTCACAATAAGAATTGAGGAATCTCAGTTTTTGTCATGTTTAGTCAAATTAACAAAAAATGGCAGCATCAATTTACATTGATAACCAACAGTAGCTCATTTCCATTAACCGTAAAATTAAGTAAATTGAAATTATGTTAATAAATTTGCCCAGTGAAAACACAGCAATTTCGAAAAACTAATAGAAGATGAGGTCTATGGCTGAATTATGAATATATGTCATGTAGCTCTTTATGTCTGTCACTGCCACTATTGTTAATGACTTACGGCATGAACAAGTTTGTTCATGTGTAATTCTGATTTCATTTGTTATTTAATGGAAATACTACAGTTGCGAAATTGTGTTTCCTCCACATCAGCAGAATACAGACAAAGATTTGCGCACATTTGTAATAAAAATGCAGCAAGTAAAGCAATCATATCAAACTGTCAAGCAAACAGCTCAAGTGTGGAGCACAAAATTATTACACTGTTTAATATTTCCAGAAATAATTTAGAAAATGTAAATTTTTTATAGTATTTCTGAAATAGTATCAGAACTTTTGAAACTCTTGAGCTATCTTTTGAAACTAGTTAGTCTGAAACTAAAGCTTTGAAGCTATAGTAAACAGCTTAATGGTCAATTTCAGTAGAGAAATATTTATAAGTCCGTGCTAGTTAGTATGGTCACCAATGACATCAGATAAACGGTTATTCTGAAATGGTCAGTTGTCACTCTGTCATTTGCACATTAATCAGTGTGTATCTGATCTTAAGTGACTGAGCTAAGACAGTCCTCTTGACATTGATTGGCTGTCTTCGACCGGCTGCGGTGCATTTCGTCAGACGGTGACAGTAGCATTGGGAGGAGGCAGAGGAGTTTGATTTTTTTTCACAGATGATCTGTCTCATATATCGTCATGACATAGTGACAATTTTAATAAACATGTACACAATATTTTAGTAGTTTAGTTGACTGCTACTAATTTATGGCAACAATGTATTTGTTGGTAACAGTAACTAAATTATTGATATTTTTGGAAACTATTGTTATTGTCATTATTTTATCATTAATAATAATAATAATAATACTTTCATTGTACACTGCATATGGAAAAAAAATACTTCCAGTATAAAACATACACTCTGCAAGCACTTATGTCATTTCTTATAAATTCTTCTTTTTGCTATAGATCTCAACTCTTCAGAGGCAGATCCATTCCCAGGAGTCAGATTTGCAAAACCAGGAGGAAGAACTTAGCCGAGCAAAGGCTGATTTGGACCATCTACACCAGGAGGAGAGACAGCTGGAACAGAGCCTGGCTGCTGGCAAGATTCAACTGGAAACCATCATCATTTCTCTGAAGTCGACTCAGGATGAAATCAACCAAGTAGGGGTCGTTCTCTATTTTCTATTTTGATTAATTATTTTTATTACTACTAAAATGGGCTCTGTGGTGTCCTCTGTTTCCTGTCATATTTTTCTCACACACAATGGGCACCACTACCAATCAGGGGTGGAAATTAGTACCTGCCACTGGCCAAATGTGGGTGAAAGTATGAAGTGGCTCCAATTTAGCCACTTCATACTTTCAAATTGTCAACCCGCCACTATGGCGGGTTGACAATTTGAACAGTAAAAAAAAAGCTGCATTCAGTTTGAACTTCTGTACAGATTAGGAGTGGCTGACTGGACTACAGACTGATGCACATACTGTATATGGAGCTTCTCTCCCTCCCCTACCGTAAAGGCGGGGAGGGAGAGAAGCTGACGTGATGGGGGGAATATAAAATACAGTAGTTTCCCAGAAAAAATGGGAGACTTGATAGGTATGGGGATAACACAGGAATGATGATAGCCCGTGGAATTAATAATGAACACGTTTTGAGATATTTTAGTAATAAGAATAACTGTGAATTTCAATAAAAAAACGAAATAAGTAAGGAACAACAAATAGAATAGTTAGAAAGTAGTTATTGATGCCATTTAAAAATGACTAGATAGCTTCACTAAATACTATCTGGGGGAGTTGTAGGCAAAATGTAGAAATGTTCAACATAGGAAATGATTGCAAGAATGTTTGGGTTGTGTAGTTAGTTTGCTGTTAGTAAAATTTACTTCAAGTGAACTTATTGCACTACACCTCTGCTAAGGTATCCATGTTTTATGTTAAATTATTCTGTATATGTACATATGTATGGTAAACTTATTGTCAGTAAATTGGTTTACATAAAACATAGGTTTTATGTAATTTGCTTGTACTGGTGGGGTTTGTAATTGAAAGAAAAAAACAATGGCTGGTGAAATGTTGGAATGGCCTGTAAAAAAAATTCTCCACCAACCACTGTGGCTGGTGGAGAAAATTTGTATTTTCCACCCCTTCTACCAATTAAAAAACATGAGAAAATGCTTAAAGAACTTGAAGGGACATTCAGATTCAAAAATACGTCATTGATCCCAACTTTATCAATACTGTTTCATATACTTTATTGAAAACAAGGGCATTCATTTTCATTTACTTAAGCAGTCGACATCAGACTCCTCAATAAACAACCTGCTCTCACTTGCTACTTACCACACTGTTTCAGTTCAACTGTTAATGATTTTTTATCTTTCCAAAATACATATTCACATGTGGGCAAAATTGCTGTTAATGATCGAAAAACACACAATGGTCATTCACATATCTTGAAGAAGACAAAATAAAAATGTACTCAAAATTAACTAGTGAAAATCAGACATTGCTTTTGGAATGTGGTTCAATAGAATCAGTTGAAAAATAAACTAATAAAAATGGACTTGGACCAAAAATAATAAATAATTTTATTTATAATGCCCTTTACATCTTGAGACCTTAAAGCACACACATTCACATGCTAATGATGACAAGCTACTGGATTGTAGCAACAGCTGCCCTGGGGCAGTGAGACAGAAGCAAAGGTGCCATTTCACTCCATCAACCCTTCTGATCAACATTAGCAGGCGAGGTTGTGTCCTTCAGCAAGAGTCTTGTTTAATGATACAATGACAGAGGCGGACAGAGCAAGAATGGAACCAGCGACCCTTCAACTATCTCAGCCATTGCCCCATAAGATAAAATGATGGTGCCTGTAGAAAATATTGAAAACATTTTTACCATAGGGACATGTCAATGTGTGTCCTCTCATTAGCATTACAGGTGTCTTCAAGCTTAAAATCAGCTAGTTTGACTCTAACTGAGTCAGCACAGTGACACTACGTCACAGCAGAGTGACATAGTGTCACTGTGCTTTTTGGTGACATAGTGTGTACCACACTCACTATGGACCACACAAGTGAAGGAAGGAGTTGTCCCAGGAGATTAGAAAAATTATATACAAGAATGTTAGAGGTAAAGGGTAAAGGATATAGGATAGAACCTCTCCAAGCAACTTGAGGCTCCTGTCATTACAGTTGCATATAATATTATGAAGATTAATTTCCTCCACAATCTCAATGTTCAGAACCTGGATGTTCACTGATGATGTCTGTATGAACTTTATGCAAAAGTCAATCACTATCTCCTTTGTCTTGATGGTGTTGATGTGAAGGTTGTTGGCCTCACACGAGGTATCAGAGTTGTTGATGGTATCCTTGTACTTCACATCATTTCCATCAGGTACATAGCTGACGATGGCTGATTGCCTGAGAACGCCTGAACATGGCAGAAATCAAAGTTATGTCTGAAGTCCAAGATGTAGAGAGAGAAAAGGCAGAAAGGGCAGCATCTCTTCCTTGATGAGTTCAGTTTTTTTCCTCTTGAGATCCTTTTCCATCAATTGGAAAAGGATCACCAGGACCTTCTCAATTCCACAGGTATTAAGAAAGGAGAGGGGCTCAGCATTTGCAGGCAGTTCAGCTCCAGTTGGTGTTCATGTGAATAGGCGAGTCCACCTGAGTAAAAGATAGACAGCACCAGCATGGGTGTAAAGAGAAATGTACCACTTCCAAGTGGTTAATGATGAACAGCCAAAGACAGGCCAAACGTAACATCGTTACAGTCCCCATTTTGTCCTGCCAGGAGTTCAATAGTAAAGCTCCCACAAAATATTAAGATATAAAATTAAAAACAAATTACACACATAAGCTGTCAGAGAAGCACTCACATCAAGACCAAGATGGCGGCGCGTGAACAACGCGAGGTTCAGCGTCTCTCCAGAATCTGCTCTTTAGTGGTTTTTTATCTATTCATGACTGGACTTTTTTTAAGAATTGCACAGCGTTGCTGTGCTACAGCAGACATGAACTTCTGGACATTTGGAGCTACAATTTTGACTCTATGATCGCCGATCTCCGACTCATCCCAGAGATCTCCAGAACAACCGGAGGCTGCTCACTTCTCCCGGCTGGGTGGAAGTGTACGCAGGCCGCGACGAGAACGTAAACAAAGGCGGGGTAAGCGTGGAGGGGTGTGAGCTAGGCTAAAGCTAACACCACACCGGCTCCCTTTACCCAGCATTTTCCTCGCCAATGTCCGTTCTCTGGCTAATAAAGTGGATGAGTTACGACTATCCATCACAAGTGACAGACGGATTATGGACTCAAATGTCATGTTTTTCACCAAAACATGGCTAAACAACAGCTGCCCAGACAATGCTATCCAGCTAAGTGGACGCCACACACACCGAGCCGACAGGACAGCTGATGATTCCGGCAAGACCAGAGGCGGAGGTTTGTGCATTTATATTAACAAAGCTTGGGCCACAGACTCTGCTACTACAGAGAGTCACTGCTCACAGAATGTGGAGTTTTTAATGGTCAAATGCAGACCTTATTACCTACCAAGGGAATTCACCTCGATCATCCTCACTGCCGTGTACACCCCCCCGGATGCTAATGCCAAGCTAGCCATGAAAGAACTCTACGCGGCTATTAGCAAACACCAAACCAAATACCCTGAGGCTGCTTTTATTGTTGCGGGTGATTTCAATCACTCCAACTTGAAGACAGTTCTTCCCAGATTCCACCAACATGTCTCCTGCCACACCAGAGGAGACAAGACCCTGGACCATGTCTACTCCAATCTGGCTGGAGCCTACAATGTGACACCCCTCCCCAACATCGGACAATCAGACCATCTCTCCCTGTTCCTCACACCTCGGTACTTACCACTCATCCAACATGTGAAACCTACCGTGAGGACAGTAAAGGTGTGGCCAGAGGGCTCAGATGCTGTGCTCCAGGACCGGTTCAGGAATACAGATTGGACTATTTTTCACCATACAGACTTGGATCAGTATGCCTCATCTGTACTGAACCATATTTCCACCACCATAGAACGTGTCACCACCTGCAAACGCATTACCATGTACCCCAACCAGAAACCCTGGATGAACAGAGACGTTCGTCTCCTGCTGAAGGCCCGCAACATCGCCTTCAGGTCAGGGGATGCACAGACTTACAGTGCAGCCAGGGCTGAGCTGAAGAAGGGAATCAAGAAGGCCAAACACCACTACAAAATGAAGGTGGAGGATCATTTTTCTAACTCCAACCCCCGACATATGTGGCAAGGCCTTCAGATTCTCACAGACTACAAGAACCCCAATACCACCCCCGCTTCTACTGATGTCTCCTTCCTCAACGAACTTAACAACTTCTATGCTCGTTTTGAGAGAGGGAATACCACAACTGCAACCAAAGCAGCTACCACCCCAGGCCAACAGCCACTGACTTTCCTCCCCACTGATGTAGGAGCAGCTCTGAGCAGGATTAAATCCCACAAGGCTGCGGGTCCTGATGGCATACCTGGACGTGTCCTCAGAACGTGCTCTGGGGAGCTGGCAGGAGTGCTGACGGACATCTTCAACCTGTCCCTGGCCCGCGCTGTGGTACCGACCTGCTTCAAATCTACCTCCATCGTCCCATCTCCAAGAATCCCAACCCAACCAGACTCAATGACTACCGCCCGGTAGCCCTTACCCCCATCATTACCAAGTGCTTGGAGCGGCTGGTCCTAGCACACCTCAGATCCTGTCTCCCCCCACACTAGACCCCCACCAATTTGCATACAGGCAGAACAGGAGCACAGAGGATGCAGTCTCTATAGTGCTGCACTCTGTCCTTTCTCACCTGGACAGTAAGAACACTTACGCCAGACTGCTGTTCTTAGATTTTAGTTCAGCATTCAACACTGTCATCCCATCACAGCTCATTACCAAACTCACAGACCTCGGCATCAGTTCACTCATGTGTAACTGGTTGCTCGACTTCCTGACCAGTCGACCTCAACATGTCCGGCTGGACAACCACTTCTCATCCACCATCATCATAAACACCGGAGTGCCACAAGGCTGTGTGATGAGTCCCTTCTTCTACTCCCTCTTCACCTACGACTGCAGACCTGTCCATGGCTCTAACGCCATCATCAAGTTCGCAGACGACACCACGGTGATCGGCCTCATCAGAGATAATGATGAGGCTGCTTACAGGGAGGAGGTAGACCGTCTGGCTGAGTGGTGTGACAAAAACAACCTGCAGCTGAACACCGAGAAGACCAAGGAGCTTATCGTGGACTTCAGGAGGAACGCTGACCTACATCACCCATCCACATTAAGGGGACAGTGGTGGAGCGTGTGGACACCTTTAAGTTCCTGGGAGTCCACATCTCCGAGGACCTGACTTGGATGACCGGCTGCTCCAAACTCATTAAGAAGGCGCATCAGCGCCTCTTCTTCATGAGGACCCTGAGGAAGAACCACCTGTCCTCAGAGATCCTCACGAACTTCTACCGCTGCACCATTGAGAGCATCCTCACCAACTGTACTACAGCTTGGTACGGGAACTGCTCTGTCTCCGACCGGCAGGCGCTGCAGAGGGTGGTGAAAGCTGCCCAGTATATCGCCGGGGCACCGCTCCCTGCCATCAAGGACATCTACAGGAAGCGGTGTTTGAAAAAGGCCGGGAAAATCACAAAGGACTCCACTCACCCTGCACACACACTCTTTTCCCTCCTGCCCTCTGGGAGGCGTTACAGAAGCCTACGGACCAGAACCACCAGGCACCGGAACAGCTTCTTTCCCACAGCTGTCACTCTTTTGAACGCCTCCTGACATAAAACATAAACTATAAGGACTGTACTCCCCTATCCTCTCATACAACAATAACACATGGACTATCCTCACACACACACACATCACGGACTGTTTTCTTCACACACACATACAACCTGTAAATTTTATCTGCCATTATTTATCTTGTATTATATTATATACATATATAATCCATTCCCTAACATTCTTGTATATTCTGTATAATCTGTATAATCTGTGCATATAGCTCCCATATTTATATTTATACACAATATCTATATCTCTTTGCTATAACCCCTTATAGAATAGAATAGAAGTACTTTATTCATCCCAGCAGGGAAATTACTTCGCAGTTACAGCATAGAGAGAAGACACAATAACAACTACCACTGAGTAGTAGTTGTAGATAAAATAAAAATAAAAAATAAAATGTAAAATGCTATAAATTGTAAAAAATATGAAATGCTGTTAATATAAAAAGCAACTTAAGAGCAGTCCTTGCAAAGATTTAAAAAAAAAAAATGCAGATATGTATATGTAAATATATGTACAGCAAGTGTGCCACAGTGCAGTTGTGCAAAATCGGACTGATTAGTGCAGAACAATGATTTAGCTTTTATTGTACAGTGAGATGGCATGTGGCAGGAAGGATTTCCTGTATCTGTCCCTACGACATCGGAGCTGGAGCAGTCTATGTGAGAAGGTGCTCCGCTGTCTGTCCACTATGTGGTGGAGAGGGTGCTGTTTATTGTCCATAATAGACAGAACCTTCTTCAGTGTCCTCCTCTCCACCACAGTTTCCAGGGACTCCAGCCTTAGTCCCAGTACAGAGCCAGCTTTCCTGATGATTTTTTCTAGTCTATTAGAGTCGCTGGCTCTGATGCTGCTTCCCCAACACACAGCAGCAAAGAAGATGGCACCGGCAACAACACTGTGATAAAAGGTCTCCAACATCTTGCTACACACTTTGAAGGATCTCAGCTTCCTTAAAAAATAGAGTCTGCTCATCCCCTTCTTGCACACAGCGTCAGTGTTAGATGCCCAGTCCAGTCTGTTGCCGATTACAACTCCCAGGTATTTGTAATCCTCCACCTCCTCCACCACTTCCCCTTTGATCTTCAGTGGCCGTGAAGTTATCTTCTTCCTTCTGAAGTCAATCACCATCTCTCTGGTCTTACTAATGTTGAGCCTCAGGTGATTCTGCTCAGACCACTCCACAAAGCTGTCCACCAGTGTCCTGTACTCCCCCTCCCCTCCATCCCCTATACACCCGACAACCGCTGAGTCATCAGAAAACTTCTGTAGGTGACATGACTCAGAGTTGTACTGGAAATCAGTGGTGTACAGGGTGAAGAGAAAGGGAGAAAACACAGTTCCCTGTGGAGCTCCTACGTCACTGACCACCACTTCACACTGCCCAGACGGACAAACTGTGGCCTGCCTGTCAAGTAGTCAGTAACCCAGGAGATCACTGAGTCGTTGACACCCATCCTTCGCAGCTTCTCACCCAGTAGCAGAGGCTGGATGGTGTTGAAGGCACTGGAGAAATCAAAGAATGTGATTCTCACAGTGTCTCCTCCACCATCCAGGTGCGAAAGTGCTCGTTGCAGCAGGAAGATGACGGCATCGTCTACTCCTAAGTGGGGCTGGTAGGCAAATTGCAGGGGCTCTAGAAACGTCCTCACCCTAGGCCTCAGCTGGGCCAGGACCAGTCTCTCCATGACCTTCATCACATGAGATGTGAGAGCAACTGGTCTGTAGTCCTCTGGGTCGGATGGCCTTGGCTTCTTGGGAACAGGAACCACATGTGATGTCTTCCACCGCAGCGGGACTCTCTCCAGCCTCAAGCTCAGGTTGTACATGTGTGCCAGTACAGGGGACAGCTGGCCAGAGCAGGTCTTCAGGATCCGTGGTGTAATGCCATCAGGTCCTGCAGCCTTCCCCTGGTGTAATCGCTCCAACTGTCTCTTAACCTGGCCTGTAGTCACCGTTAGCTGGGGGTAGGTGTTGTTGTCTGCAGTGGAGATGGGGGAGGAGGGGGTGGATGGGGGGCTGAAGGAGAGGTGGTGTGCAGGAGAATGCCGGTAGGTGGTTTGAACAACTTGGGGCAGTGTGGATGTGTGGGGGGATGGTGGTGGTAGGGGAGTAGCAGGAGGTGAGCTAAACCTGTTGAAAAACTGGTTAAACTGGTTTGCTCTATCGAGGCTCCCAGATGTCTGTGTGTCCTTCCCCTTCAACCCAGCGATTTGCTTCAATCCTTTCCACACATCTTTCACACTGTTCTGCTCGAGTTTGGACTCAAGCTTCCTCCTGTAGTTGTCCTTGCATGTCCTCAGTGTCTCTCTGAGTTCACGCTGGACTCTCCTCTGCTCCTCCATACATACATACATAGTCTTGTACATCTGTAAATAAATATTTATATCTCGTAGAGCACTTCTGGATGGATGCAAACTACATCTCGTTGCTTGTACTTGTGACAGTGCAATGACAATAAAGTTTAATTCTATTCTAAAAAGCGGCAATGGCGGTGAAGAGCGGCAAATTATTTTGCTATATTTCACTTTAATATTTTTTACAATGTTTTTATGCAGCTGTGTAAATCTCAAGTATGTGCTTCGTTCATCAATACATCACCTAATTGCAATATTGCTCCAACATTTCCAGACATGTCTGCTCCCACTGTGTTAACAGCCAACTCCCCTTGCCAGCAGTCAGCTGACCAGCTGACCAGCTCCAGGTTCATTATACCGGGAGAGAACGCCTGATTCCCAGCACATTGTTTTAAAAACTCCCTCTAGCTTTCCCCAAATGAGTGGAAGCTAAACACTGGTATTATTTAGTAATGTAATATGATGTTGTAAAATGTTTGAAATCAGTTTAACTGATTAAAGCTAAGCCTTCAAACATAGTAGTTTTGTTTAACTGTAATGTCTTACCTGAAATCTGGGGAGTATATTTGAAAATGAATAATTTGTCTATATTCATTCCTTGTAGAAATGTGCTATACATGTTTGAACATTTTAGAATCAAACTAGCATTTCTTTTTTACTATAGAACAGCCCCTACTACAAAAGGTGAATATTAACACAGAAATCGGGAGTAATACATAGCTAAATAACAAACTTCGGCTCCTTTTTTTTTCTTTCACCGCTATGCTTCACGCAGTCATGGTTGCTAGGAAACATAAGTTACACTAAGATGGAGGCAAGACAGCTGGCCGAAGGCTAGACCTGTCCGAACTCACAGCATTTCTCTTCCGGTCATCGATATTCGCGGCCTTCAAATTACCCGTCCTAAGTAGACCGGGTCCTTCAAAGGATGCAGACCTTGAGTTCGGACACAGCTCAAGTCTATGTGGATGCACGTCGAGGGTGTGTCGTGGCGTGTTTCGCGCATCTGGCACTGCGTGGTTGAAGCGTTTTGAGTGTTTTGAGCATTTGACACGTGTCAGGCACGTCCAATGCAGCTGACACTGGAGTCGGAAAATCTGAACTTTTTCCACGGGCCACGACATTTCAACCAATCAGAGACTCTACTATGTGACGTAGTAGCCTGTAGGTGGTGTCCTGCCATCAGCTGCATGCACCAATGCAGGATAGCAGGTCATCAAACTGGGCTCAGGTGAGACAAAAACAGTGCTGATAGTGACCCTTGTCAGCGAACAGCGAGCTTGTGAAGCTCACAAAATCTTTGAATCATCTGGTAAATTCAAACAGTGCCCTACGACAACATTCTGTTGATTTCAGTAAACAAAACCTCGAGACAATTTCATCCGCCATTGTTCAAAGTAACCAGGAAAGAAAAAAGGCAAGAGGCTCCAATGCGTGTCATGCCATTATCAGCTGTCTCTGTTGTTTGATCAACAGATCAAACACAAAATGTTCAACAGAGACATCTGAGGCTCCGTTAAGATTGCAGAAGCTTTCACTACATAATATTTTTGTGCCACTTTCTCAATTTCATCTGCCATAGTACGAGACCGGCAACAGAAAACAATGGCTCGTCCAAATGCACATTTAGAGCAAAATATCAAGATTCTGACTTCAAAGTGTACATGCATGGAACTTGAAGCGTTGGACGCGTTTTTGACTCACGAAATACATTCCGTGTGAATACAACATAAGAGAACTAAGCAGCAACTTTGGTCCCTCTAGACCTTCAGAGGCTTCCAACACAGCTTGAATTGTAACACCAGCCATAGCTCTATTACAATTTTCAGTAACTAAAGATCCCAAAAATGGAAAAAAAAAAATAACTGTGAACATAATGCATACCTGGGTGATGAAAATAATATTATTGCATAGATGAGTTTTATTGTATTGGTTATAAAAAAAAAAGTAAGAAGATCATTAAAAAGAGATGCTACACTTATTCTTTTGTATTTTTCTTGAGCTACTTAAATTTTCACATTTAGTAATTTATGGACGGTTGAACACCTGAAAACATTTACTCTTCTTGGCTGCACAAAGAAAGCCGTTCAGAAAACATGGGTGTGAAAGAAAGAGAAGGTTTTGTATGAACATGTGTTTTTGTATTCTGCAGGCTCGCGGCAAGTTATCCCAGATTCAGGACTGTCAGCAGGAGATGTCTAAAGGAATTGAGCAGTACAGCAGCACCTTAAATGGTACCAATGGAGGCAGTATGACAAACCTGGCCGACATGAGCGAAGGCTTCAATGACAAAGAGAGTGGAGGCTTTTCAGCTGCAGGGAAGGGTAGACAGGTTAGGAAATTTATACATCCCATTGTAGATCACATTTTCCTATTTTAATAAAATTATGTATTACAAAAATTTAAGATGTAATAATTTCTGACTAGGATTCCTTATTCTGTCATTCATTTTCATCAGGTCTTTATCTCATAAGGTGTTTTTAAATGTTGGATAAAATAACTTTTTTCTCTTTTTCTCATAGTTATACTTTTCTAATTCATCCATATTTCTGTACACTGACAGAAATATGGCTATTGAAAATTGTTAAAATGTCTTTGAAAGACTTCCTTGAACTTAGGATCTTTCTTAATGTAATGTTGTGAAATGGATGACATCAATACACTGGTAAAGCTTTGTTCCATGGCTTGTCTATCAGTGGCATTTAAAAATGCACTGTTGTTTTCAAGGATTGAAGGATTTTTTTATTGTCATAACAGCTCACTTTTACTTGTTAGTGGTATTAAATTTGGACTCAGGTCCCACTTTAAGAAGCTTAATAAATAAATATAACTAAATAGGTCTGCACAGTGATGCAGTTGGTAGCATAGTTGCTTTGCAGCAAGAAGGTCCTGGGTTTGAATCCCAGCCCAAGGTTTTTCTGCATGGGGTTTGCAAGTTCTCCATATGTTTACATGGGTTCTCTCCTTGTACTCCGGCTCTGGCTTCCTCCCACAGTCCAAAACATGACTGCCAGGTTGATTGATCTCTCTAAATTAGGTGTAAATGGTATGAGGGGCCGTTTAGGACAAAATTTACGTTTTGTCTCTCACACACTACCAAAAAGTCTCGCATACTCCAAAAAAGTAGCCACGCACACTCCAAAAAATTACGTTTTGTCTCTCACACACTACCAAAAACTCTCGCATACTCCAAAAAAGTAGCCACGCACACTCCAAAAAATTACGTTTTGTCCCTCACACACTACCAAAAACTCTCGCATACTCCAAAAAAATAGCCTCGCACACTCCAAAAAATTACGTTTTGTCCCTCACACACTACCAAAAACTCTCGCATACTCCAAAAAAATAGCCTCGCATACTCAAAAAAATTACGTTTTGTCTCTCACACACTACCAAAAACTCACGCATACTCAAAAAAATTACATTTTGTCTCTCACACACTACCAAAAACTCACGCATACTCAAAAAAATAGCCACGCACACTCAAAAATTACTCACGCACATTCAAAAAATACTCAAATTGCGTATACACACACTACTAAAATGTCACACACACACACACAAACGTTAACTTTCTCGCTCACATACACTACTATCAGCTCGCTCACATACACTGTACTAACAGCTCGCACATTCACAAACGTTAACTTTCTCGCTCACATACACTACTACCAGCTCACGCACATACACACAAACGTTAACTTTCTCGCTCACATACACTGCTAACAGCTCGCACACACACAGACGTTTATCTCTCACATACACAAGACTAAAGTTGAACACACACACAGTACTAAGACTCGTTTTATGTATGTGTGAGAGCGACACTCTTTATGAATGTGTGAGAGCGAGACTCTTTTTGAATGTGTGAGAGCGAGAATCTTTTTGAATGTGTGAGAGCGACACTCTTTTTGAATGTGTGAGAGCGACACTCTTTTTGAATGTGTGAGAGTTGTCACGGAAGAGGCGGGGCATAATTTTTGGATCAAACTGCGCATGCGTAGATCCTAAACTATAAGTTTCGATTGTTGACTCACTGTATGTTCTATTACTTAGTATATTTGTGCTTTTAAATATATATAGAACGTTTAACTTTCTTGTAGATTAAATGTGCTATAAAAATAAATGAATCTGATTGATTGATTAAAAATAGCAAAATTGCTGTAGTACAATCTGTCCACTGGGTGCCAGTATTACAGGAATTATTAACCGGCGCCAACTAGTGCCGAAGAAGAAAGAGTTTGCTATACCGAACATGGCTAACTCTAATTCGAAACGAGAGAGAATTGGTCAGGCAGCTGCCATTTTAAACACCATTCTATCTTCTCCGGAGGCAACCAGCACTTTGACAGGCGCATTAAACGATTCAACGACTGCCCGCAGTGCTACAATCTGGCACCCAGTGGACAGATTGTACTACAGCAATTTTGCTATTTTTAATCAATCAATCAGATTCATTTATTTCTATAGCACATTTAATCTACAAGAAAGTTAAACGTTCTATATATATTTAAAAGCACAAATATACTAAGTAATAGAACATACAGTGAGTCAACAATCGAAACTTATAGTTTAGGATCTACGCATGCGCAGTTTGATCCAAAAATTATGCCCCGCCTCTTCCGTGACAACTCTCACACATTCAAAAAGAGTGTCGCTCTCACACATTCAAAAAGAGTGTCGCTCTCACACATTCAAAAAGAGTCTCGCTCTCACACATTCAAAAAGAGTCTCGCTCTCACACATTCATAAAGAGTGTCGCTCTCACACATTCATAAAAAGTCTCGCTCTCACACATACATAAAACGAGTCTTAGTACTGTGTGTGTGTTCAACTTTAGTCTTGTGTATGTGAGAGATAAACGTCTGTGTGTGTGCGAGCTGTTAGCAGTGTATGTGAGCGAGAAAGTTAACGTTTGTGTGTATGTGCGCGAGCTGGTAGTAGTGTATGTGTGCGAGAAAGTTAACGTTTGTGAATGTGCGAGCTGTTAGTACAGTGTATGTGTGCGAGAAAGTTAACGTTTGTGTGTGTGTGTGTGACATTTTAGTAGTGTGTGTATACGCAATTTGAGTATTTTTTGAATGTGCGTGAGTAATTTTTGAGTGTGCGTGGCTATTTTTTTGAGTATGTGTGAGTTTTTGGTAGTGTGTGAGAGACAAAATGTAATTTTTTTGAGTATGCGAGAGTTTTTGGTAGTGTGTGAGAGACAAAACGTAATTTTTTTGAGTATGCGAGGCTATTTTTTTGGAGTATGCGTGAGTTTTTGGTAGTGTGTGAGGGACAAAACGTAATTTTTTGGAGTGTGCGTGGCTACTTTTTTGGAGTATGCGAGAGTTTTTGGTAGTGTGTGAGAGACAAAACGTAATTTTTTGGAGTGTGCGTGGCTACCTTTTTGGAGTATGCGAGAGTTTTTGGTAGTGTGTGAGAGACAAAACGTAAATTTTGTCCTAAACGGCCCCTCATAAAATGGTGTGAGTGTGCGTGCATGATTGTTTGTCTTTTCGTTCTCTGTGTTTCCTTCTGATGGACTACCAGGGTATACTCTGCCTCTTGCCTGTTGGCACCCAGCACCCCACACAAACCCGCCAGAGATAAGTGTGTCAGATAATGGATAAATAAATAATAGAGAACAGATATAAAGTATAATATATACAGTATGTTTGCACATATAGTACAAATATATAATCTATGTACCTTTTATGACCAGGTGCTGGTCATAAAAGTAGAATATCATGAAAAAGTTGATTTATGTTAGCAATTCTTGTCAAGAAGTGAAACTTGTTTTTTTATTCATTACACACAGACTGATATATTTCAATTGTTTATTTCTTTTAATGTTGATGATTATAACTTGCAACTAATGAGTTATAGTCATTAGTAATCACAAGTAATGTGATTACTAATCACAACTAATCACGATTAGACTAATCAGATGGATGACTACTAATCACAACTAACCAACCTTTAAAGTTTATGATGTACAGTAACATCTAGACCCAACAGTAGAATCATACTTCAATAAGATCAATGAGGTTGTGTTTTTATGTTTTGTGTCATGCAAGCTTTCCTTTTATTCTATTTCTATTTTACACCTCCCAGGTCCGTTAACCAGTTTCTGACCCGACCAGAACCCCTCAGTGTAAATTACTTTGAGAAATAAAGTGATTTGGTTCTATATAAAAACAGGCCTTAATGCCGAAAAATGATCCAATATTACAAGCCATACATGTCATACAAATGGAACAGATATAAAGTTACATTCACCATCCAGCACTGGGCCACACTTAGGGTTGACGCCAAGTGAGGCAAAGATTGTAGCGTGTGTTTAGCTTTATTCTTCTTTACAATCTGTACCCTCCCTAAAGGGTAGTTTAATCAGTTTCAGTCTGTGTATGTATTACTGGCGGCAGTCACACATAAACATGGTTATGTAAGCTGAAGCTGTTAGCAAATTAAAGAGGCTAAAAGAGATAGAGGAAAAAGCAGAATCCATTACACTAACCTGCAGAAAGTTTTAAAGAATGAAGTCTAAAGACTGAGTAATTGGAGTAATTGAGTAAGACCCAATGCAAGATACTTGTATTAATATTGTTTTAATGCTAAAACTAGCTATGTGATTTTGACAATGAGCTTGAGATGATTTAAAATGTGTAACTGCACTCAGTTGGAGGTAAATAGTAGGCGAAAGACAGTAGGAATAAAGGAGAACTGAAAGTAGAGCAAAGGTGACTGACTGGAGCATGAGATGCATGGCCCAGCACAAAAGAGGAACCACACTGAACAGGAAACAGATGGACGAGGAACTTAGACTGCTGAGAAAAGATAGATAGCATTTATTGTCATTGAACAGAATTCAACGAAATTTCCATTGCAGCTCCCGTGCAAAAGGTCAAATATATACAGTATAAATAAGCAAACACACAATAATAATAATAACAATATATACAACTAAATTAACTAAAGGCACTCAACCACACCAAAGAAGTAGCAGCAGGTCCAATTATGGCAAAATACAGATAATGTGACAGTGCAAAGTGCAGAACAATATGGCTGTGTGGGGGTGGGGGATATGTATGTATGACTGCGAGGTTATGATATGTGTGGGAGGGGGGGGCGGCAGGGAGTAATGGCTCTGACGGCTGTGGGGAAGAAACTGTTTCTCAGTCTATTTGTTGTAGTCCGTATATTCCTGTACCGCTTGCCTGATGGCAGCGGCACAAACAGTCTGTGGCCCGGGTGGCTGGAATCCATCGCTATGGATCCAGCTCTCTTCTTGACCCGGTCTGTGTAAATGGAGTCCAGGTCTGGGAGGGGGCATCCCACAATGCCTTGTGCTGTTCTCACCACCCGTGTCAGTTGTTTCCTCTCCAATGCTGTGCAGCTACCATACCACACAGTCATGTTGAGGCAGAGGATGCTCTCGATCATCGCCCTGTAAAAGTTCACGAGCAGCCAAAAGGCCTGAATGTGCAGGCTGAGGGATGGAGTGTGACCTGTGAGCAGGCCCAGACAAGAACACAGACATGACATAATGTCTCCAAAGCAAAAATGGATCTAAAACCATCTACGGACGGCCAATGAAGAAGCATGGCAACCGTGCTAGCCAATGCAAACACATTCACAGGGTGGAAACTCCTACAAAAACTGATGCAAGAGGGGAACCTTTTGTTGTTTCCTCTAGGTAGCTTTGAGCCAAGATCAAGATGGACAAAGAACTCTGCAGCTGAAGAAGAGCCGGGGCCACAGGTGGACTGAAGACTGCGAAAGGGATTCAACCTCTCAGCCCTGCAACCTGTGGCACCAAATTGCACTTCTCTCATCATCTGGGTTAAGACCCCAAAGGCAAAGGACAAAGGCAAAAAAGAGGAACTACAGTTTAACTCGCCACTCTTCCTGCCAGCACCCAAGGCCTGTGTAACCTCAACATCTACACTGAGGCGGAAGCTCATCAGACCTGCAGGGACGCCTGCCTTCATTGATCAGTTTCCTCCTCCTGCTGGGACACATTCTTTACCATATCTGAGATTCGAAATTCCATACTCCGACTCTCAAAATTTTCTTTTAGTTCTTTGTGTCAGCGCTGGGGAAAGATAGGTTAGATAAGATGATTGATTTTTCTTATTTTATTATTTCTGCTACTGAATTAAGCTGTACTGACCCTCACGTAACTTTGCCTACTAATAAAATATCTAACATAAAGTATAATCTAAAAGATGTGGTGGACATTTAATTAATGTGTCTCCTCAAATATGGTCGTAAAATAACTATGATGCTCGATTCTGGTTTTTATAGGTTGCCTTTGCCAATAAATAATGTAGTTAATACAACACCTCTGTGACTCGTAACCCAAGTCACTAAATTTTAACCTGGGCAAATTCGAAGAACATTTGGTGAAAAAAAGGAGAGCGACCGTGAATGAGTGTGGTCCGTGGGAGCTAATTTCACTCCTACTGCTAGTAAATTAGCCTGTGGAATGAAGCGAGTTGTGTCACTCGGATGAAGGTCGTTAATCCTAGGTGAATCTCCTCATCTAAATCCAACTAAAAGTTTCTTCATGAACTCTGTAGTGGGCTGCAGCTGGATTAGGTATTAACTCTCCTCTCATGAGAGGCAAGAGGATATCTACGACAATGACATTGTGGTGTCCGAACAGGTGAGGTGGGGCGTGCAACATGTGGCACCCGAAAGAATCCCTGGGTGGTCATGATCTAAATATCGATTGTCCACTCAAGTAGTGAATGGCAGAGAAGGGTTCACTAGTGTAGGTAATCTAAAAGAGTATGATTACCTGTGACTGCTGTTAAGAGAATGTTCACTGAAGACATGAATGGCAGAGATGATTTTATTGACCATGGACTGGTATATGTAATCTGAAAGGGAGTAAGGTTACTGGTGATTGACCTAGCAGGCCTTAGTCACCACCCTCATAGCTGCACAGCGTGTAGGTGAGGAAAATGTAATGAATGAATATAATTAAATCTGGAGAGACCCAGACAGAGAAAAGGAAGACGATTAGAAAAGTTTATTAACATGCATGAATTAAGTTTTTGGCACTCGGGCCCCGGCTGAGGACATCGATTATTGCAAAATTTGCGATAGGCTCAGATGAGCATTCCAGCTGCTGATAGGAACATCATCCCCCCGGGACCCGGCACTGGTGGAGGAGGTTGGTGAAGAATGCGGCCGAAGGGCAGGGCGAGAGGAGGTGAAGGGGCGGTGGTGGGTTGAGCTCTGCTGGAAAGCAGAAGACGCCATGGATAGAGGTGCTTATCAGCTGGGACTTGCACAGTGATTGGACATGACGTATCTTGGACCAGCGTTGATTGGTCGACGGTGATGAGCGGGATGCACCGGTTGGATGATGCAGGTGGGGCTAGAAAGAGTCTTCCAGTTTGAATTTGCGCCTAGGCTTCCCTATACAAATTTCACTTTTTGAATGGAATTACTGATTTAAATAAACTTTTTCATGATATTCAAATTTTATGACCAGCACCTGTAAATGAATAAAGTTAAAAAGTGAGATAAAACTGAGTTAAGTGCATCAGTTTGATGGCTGCAGGGTAGAAGCTGTTTCTTAGAGGTTTTGCTCTGGATGCTTCTCAGCTGTCGGTCAGAAGAGATGCTGAAACAGTCTGTGTGCAGGATGGGTGGAACCCTTCATGATGCCGAGTGCTTACCCCTGTGTAGAGGTCCGAGGTAGTGAGAAGGCTGCTCCCCACAGCTTTAACCATCCTCTGCAGACTCATCCACTCAGCAGCAGTGCAGATGAAGTGCCAAACAGTGATGCGGGTGCAGAGAATGCTCTTCACCACACAGCGATAGAAGCTCCGCAGGACTGAGCTCCCAAACCCTGACATTTGTTTGTCAAGTTAAAGGTGTTTTACAAAGATGCTTGTAAAACACAAAGAATAAAAAGGTCCTATTATGTTCATTCAAAAATTCTCACCATTGTTCTGTAAAGGCCCCTAGGTGTGAGTGTGTATATGCTTGTTTGTCCTTTATCTGTCTCTGTGTTGCCCTGCTACAGACTGGTGACTTGTCCAGGGTGTACCCTGCATCTTGCCTGGAATGTTAGCTGGAGATAGGCACCAGCACCTCCTGACTGGTGTACAGAAAATGGATGGATGGATGAATGTTCTGTGAAGGCTGGTTTATCTCTTTTCCCCAAATTGAGCGAAGCACTTTATCTACCAAAAGTCAAATTAGTTTAGATATTTACAAATCAAAAACTTTGTTCAAAAAGTGTTTAACTGCTTTCCAAACTGTGCAAATGAGTAAATAGTGTAAGGATTTGGTTTTTTCTCTGTGTTAAGTTAGGTTTTTGTGTGTCATTTTCAGTTAATTGAGTCTCCGTGTTGTCCTCTCTACCCCTTGATTGTTTGCAACTGTTTCTCATTCCCTGATTACCCTCTCTGTATTTAATGTCACCTGTGTTCCATGTTCTTTGTTGGGTCCTTGTCATATCTGTCTATCTAACCGTCTTGTCGCAGCTTGGCTTGTCAATTTGCCAGTTGCTACCAGCTCTGAGCTGTTTATGTCTGCTCATCTGTGCTGCCTGGATTCTACACTTTGGATTTGCATTTTCACATTAAATCATCGTTTATTCACTCCAATCTGGGTCCTCTACGTCTGCCTCACCACCTCTCTACCACACATCATGACAGAAGGACCCGACCACAAGTAACAGTGAGGTACGCTAAAGTATTAGAACATCATGGACCCTGTACGCTGGAATAAACTACTATACACCATAAAAGACTATGTGGAGATGGTGGCTGAACCATACTTTGCCATCAGACGCCTCAGCATAGCCATCAGGCTCCTGTATGTGTTGGAGGACTGGTCTGCCCATCTCCCGTCCCTGGGGTTGGTGGAGCAGGAGGCAGAGTGGGAACGCCAGACAGCTTTAGCTGTCATGGCTGGAGAACCTCTGCCTCCAAAACCGGATATCCCATGCTTCCGCTTCGCCACCCCAGCTCCAGCCTCTCCATCGTCTCCGGGACCAGCACTCCCTGTAGCCGGAGCTCCGGTCACGTCTCCTGCGCCTGCCACACCTCCAGTCACTGCAGCAGACTCGCCACCGCAGCGGACTTTACACGTCTCGCCGCTGCTGCGGCTCCCCTTGTCACCGCTGCAGCGTTCTCTCCGCCGTCTCCAAGACCAGCACTACCTTCAGCCGCAGCCGCTGCAGCCTCTTTGCCTTTTGCTGTTGCTGCTGATTCTTAACCTGACGCTGCCATCCTGCATCCAGCCGCCGCTGTCTGCTCTCCTCCAGCCATAGTCCATGGGGTCATGGGATTCCAGGCAGCCAGGCTGGCACCTGGTCGACAGGCGGCACGGCTGGTGGCAAGGCCCTCACCTGTAAGTGGGTGCTCCAAACCTCCCTGTGGTTCTCCGTCGCCCTTTCCCTGTGGTACTTCATCAACTCCCAGTGTCCCCTCGTCGCCCTCTGCCGACTCCTTGTCACCCCCCAGAGACTTCTCGTCGCTCACCAGCGCTCCCTCTGAGTCTCCGCCTCCCAGGGCCCCCCTCAAGCTCTCTACCGAGTCCCTGTGGCCCCCAGTCGTATGTGTGAAGGCCCAGACTGCTCCATTTTCGCCCTCCGGGCCTCTTCTGAGGGGTCCGCCTGCCGGACCTTTTTTTTTTTTTTTTTTTTTTACTTTCATTTTTTTTGTATTGTTTTGGACTGAGTTTATTCTGTTTTTGGTTCCCTGGACTATTGAAAGACTGTTTGATTATTTTAATTTCAGATATGTAGATATTACGGTAATAACACAAGCTTAATCAAGTTATAAGGATTATACAAACAATTTATAGACTCACTGAATCCAATGAGGGAGAAAGAAAGCTGGCTTAAGTCATTATTAATTTTAATAGCATTGTTAATTTTTATTATGAAACTATATGTAATTTAATTGTTCATTTTTATTCATTTTAATTTAATTTATTTTTATTAGCCTTTGTTATTATTTCAGTACATTTTTCAACATTTCATACACAAAGAACATGAAAAAGCTGTGATACAAGGTCAAAATAAATGGACATATCTTTAAATCATATTAATAGAAGTTAATTATCTTGTTTATTGGAATATAGCATGCCAAAATACATATCCGTTGTTCCTTGAAAAATCTGTCATTCAGATGTAAATGAAAAGCATAAAATGAGTTTAATCAAGAGTAGATGGTGTAACCACGTTGTAAGCCAGCCATACCACATGTTTAGTAAAGTTGAAGAACTCTACTGATAGTCTTTGGTGTTTATGCCTCTGGTCATTTACACAATCTGAAAAATCTTTTCTCATATCACAGGAAGATATATTCAAAGTTAAGCCATCAGTGTTCTACAATCGGCCTCAAGACCTTCAGTCGGACCTTTTCAACTCTGAAGACCCATTTAAAACAGACCCATTCAAAGGTTGTTGCACCCTTCACTTTTTCCCTCTCCCTCTTATTATCTTGTCTTATACAGAAGGCAGCTTCCCTGCACTAATTTCTTTTACTGTCCCATTTCTTGGATTTTCTTATTTCCATACAGAATTTTGTCCCTTTTTTTGTTGCTAATAGATTTTATTCTTCCCTTCTCACCTTATGTTTTCTCTTACTGTACATGTTTTTTCTATTTTAGGTGACCCATTTGAAAGTGACCCATTTGGAAAGGCATCATCTACATCTACAGGTACTTTTGGACGACTTTTATTTTAGAAACTAATCAAGTCAGATAACTTCAGTGCAGTCACTATTGTCAGTCGGAAAAAAACTTTGGCATGGATTACACATGACTTTGATCTAAACCAAAGTTTTTTGCCTTTAAATGATGTGGAAAATTCTAGGAACCATCAGTAAAGCTGCAGTTTTTATTTATTTATTATTGGCCTGCAGACCTGCAGTCTGTAGGCCAATCTGATGCCATACAGATGAAGTGATTGATTAAGCAGGCTTTTTTCAGACGTTCAGGTCCAAAAACAACTTCAGTCTTGTCAGAATTTAAAAGGAGAAAGTTTAATGTCATCCAAACTTTAATGTCCTCAAAGAGATCCCTTTAATCTACCCAGTGGATTGGATTCATCAGATTTTATGAATAGACATAGATGAATCCTAACGTAATTGATGATTTCCTAGCTAAACTTCACACCACTCTAACAATCTGGAAATCATTGATCCCTCCCTTTATTATTTTTTTGTAAACAAAAAAAGAGAAAGCTTATAACAAGAACATAAAGCTTGGTAATAAGTTTATTTTCACAGAATCAGTTGTTTGTATTAAGCTCACGAAAGTGATGACAGTCCATTGCTGTATGTCTATTCTCATTTTAGTCAGAAGATTTTCATAATTGCACTTAGCTGTTTCGGTTACGTCTTTGGGGATTAGAACACTAAGGTATTTCAGTGTGGTTTTGTCCAATCCACACTGCACAACAGACTGCAGGACTGCACAACGGATATTGAAAATGTTCTTGTTGAATAGTTAACAGTGCATTCTTGTTACAGTTCATATTGTTGTTGCTACAGTGTGCCTAAATACATCAACTGTGTGTGGCTGACCTTAGGAGAAACGGTGTTAACAATGACATTTATTTCACCAACAGTGGATATCCTGTCTGCTCTGGTGACAATGGAAATAACACTAAATAGTTTTGTTGTAAGCCTATTCTTTGGGGCGCATAGACATTTCATCAGCATTGGGATGTTCTTTACCTTTTTTGGTCACGCCTGAATAATACATAATTATATGTTCCAATATTTTGCCTTCAGATCCTTTTGAAGGAGATCCTTTTAAAGAAGCAGATCCATTCAAGGCTTCATCTGAAGATTTTTTTAAGAAGACTACAAAGATGGATCATTTTTCCACAACAGATCCTTTTTGTAAAAGTGCCACTCTACCCTCCAAGGTATTTGGAATGTTAAGACTACTGTACAGAATACCATGACTCGTGTTAAAAATGCTTCCTTAATGACTTTATTCTGAATCTTACTGTGCTTATATTAACAGTTGTTTTTTCTTTTGTCTGCAGCAAACGAGTCACTTTGCAGGAGGTGACCCATTTTCTACAAACCACCAGAAACCCAGAGGATCAGGTACAATTAATCATTCAATTTTATCTTTGCACCTGTAAATATTGTGTACACTAGTTTCTTCTTTCTCTGTCAAATTAGAGTATTGCGGTAAGTAGGCTACATACTGTCTTGGTTTTATCCAAACATTCATTACGGTGTTTGTTAAAGCAAAATTTGCCACCAAGCACGCCAAGTCTGACACTCCTTGTTCATCTTTTCACTTAATGCAGATTAATGTAATATTACGTATTACATTACGTAATATTAATGTGTTTTTTTATATTATTCATTATCCTGATGTGTGTAGGAGTAGACCCAATCGTAGCAGGCAGTAGACGTAGTTAATGTGGATATTTTTAATGAAGAAAGTGAACTAACAAAAATCCAAAATCCAGGGGAACAAGGAAATCCAAAACACAAGGAAACGGGAGACACAAGGTTAACAAAGGTAGTGACTAGCAACATGGTGAGCAGGGTAACGAGACGGACTAGCAAGTTGTGATTGAGATGGAGGAGCTTAAATACTGGGAGGTAATAAATGGAACAATGGACCTAACTAGATGAAATGAGAGTAGTTGGCACAGGAACTAGCTGAGGGGTGGGGAGAAGATGGCACAAGGAAGCTAAGAAGATCTGCTGGGGAAAACAAAAGGGAGGAAACGGGGAGCTGAAAATACTTATAATACAGAAGACACATTAAGAGTAAAGAAAACCTGATACATTAGAGAGACAAAGACATGAGGGGAAACCCTCATGTCTTTGTCATGAGGGTTTCCCCTCATGACAAAGGGTTTCCCCTGGCGCCAGGGGAAACCTGGCGCCAGGGGAGGCGCCAGGTTTCCCCTGGCGCCAGGGTTTCCCCTGGCGCCGTATAGGGGGGAAATGTTATGGCAATTCCAAGGACCCCTGACCAACAGGGGTCCTTCCATAATTTTTATTTATTTATTTTTATTTTGTTCATAGAAAAAAAATAGGGCCCTGTCGATTACAAAATTAATTATATTGTGTTTTCTAAAATTATTTTTAACAGTAAAAATGAAATGTTCCCCCTCCCAGACCAAAAAGCCCACATTTGCCTTGAACCCCCTGGATCTGCATGAAATGGTTTATTCCTGCTTAGCGCTTGACGGTGACGGTGTTCAGCAGCAGTCAGAAGACAAGAACCACTGTGACAGTTACTATGCTGCTAAGAAAAATAATAAAGTTAGGTTTTCAAAAAATAGAGACAGAGAGAGAAAAAGGTAAAAGTGTCAATTTGTAACCCAGTTTTTCTCTGAGAGTTGGGGAGACTGTGTGAGATTATCAACCATTTAGCATAGTTAGCTTAGCTACAGACTGCTGCTTGTCTCTATTTCACAAACATTTAATTAATTTAGAAAAGAAATTACCAACATATTCATATATTGAACTTGTCCCTGTACCTTTTACCACACTTAACAGGTGAGTCAGTCAGCAGCAGCTCTAACCCTCGTCCCTCCTGACCCGTCCTCTCCTAAGTGAAATTAAAAATGCAGTATGTAACTTTTAGATATATATTTATTTTTTTACATATTTGTTAAAACTGTCATTATGTTGTGACAGTATGACATGAGAGATAATCTGTGAAAAATCTATTTCCTCTGCCTTCTCCCACTGCTATCTAGAAACAACTAATCAGGGACAGGAGAGTTTAAGCGTTGACAGTCACAATCTCATGTGGCTGCTCCTCCCTATGCTGCAGCTAGTGCAGTCTGTTGTGAATGCTCAGTCTAGTTAGCATAGCTACTAGGAGTATCTAGGAGGATTAAATGAAAATGAGCTACAATCACTTAAACCTTGACATGGACTTAAACATACAATAATAAGATAACCTAAGGTAACCATAGAATAAATGTAACTAGAAACACTATGAAGGACTGAAAATAAGGAAAGCAACAAGACAATTCTAATCACACAAACCTCAAATAATAAAACTGAAATGACCATGAAGGGCTAACCTAAAGTGAACTAAAACATAATGATAAATAAGATGCAAAACCGAAACCAAAAACCCAGAGTCCTGACATTCATATACTTTGACAACCCTAGTTTAAACCCCAACCAGGTCTAGATAATTGACGTTTTTGCCCCTGCCTTTTTAACAGGCTCTTCCCTTGCCTCTCAGCCATGCTGCTTCCTGCTTGCTCTGTTTTGATGCCAGCCGATTATGTCATCAACAAGCATGTTTTCGGTTAGCCGGTAGACTGCATAGGCCAAATTTCATTTCTACTATATACCGTATTACTACTTTCTGCAAGATTTAAAAGTGTGGGTTTGTTGAGAAGTTTTAACCATTCTTCCGACACAGTCACATTCTTCCGTCAAGTCTGTCACTGATGTACAATAAGTGGTCATGGTTGACAACCTGCGCTTTATTTATGCTCAAAGATGTTCTGTCAAGTCAAGGTCATATAAAACTGACTCATTCATGTCTTTATAGGTCTTGCTTTGTGCACTGTCATGTTGGAACAGGAAGGCACCATCTCCAAACTGTTCTCACAAAATTTGAAGCAAAAGTCTTCAGATATCTGTGTTTGCTGAATCTTTAGAAACCTGTTTTTTTAGTTTCTTTCACTGAAATACTGTTACCATGTTATTTTCAGATCTGTTCTCAACACTGGACCCCTTTGGGAGTAGTACGTTCAACAGTGCCACAAACAGCTGCACTGACTTTGCAGACTTCAGCCACATGTCAAAAGCCAGAGACCCCTTTGAAGGAAGGGCCAACTGGCTTCCAGATTATCAGAAGGTATGGTACTCATGTGAATGTTTCATCTTTATTACTTTATGCAGGTTTCTATATGGCTCTGAATGAAAACCCTAATTGAAATTGTCGCCATTTTTAGTTAGTAGTACCGAGCTGTTGATATTGTTCATTAAAAAAGAACTTGAGATGGTTTAACCTGAAGTCACAAATAAAATTTATGTAGGGCTATTACACAGCCCTACATAATAGAAATCAATAGAAATATTTAATTGTCCATAGTTGACTCACAATTAGTTACAAATTAATTGAAGGTTTTTCAAAAATTTTCTAATGTACTTTAACAATATTTTAAGCTTATTATATTACTTTAACTCTTCCAGATTCTTAGTGCGATGCTCAGGATTCCTGGGGGTGTCTTGTCTGTCTGTCAGTTCCCAAAACCACACACACACAAAAACTCGCTGGGGTGAGGGGATGCTCTTGAGCAGTAATGGAGTAGACCTGTTTTGTAGAGCTCTGTGTCACTGCCTCTGTTTAACATTTAATTACTGCACCAAAGTTCTTCATTTTTTTGACTGGAAGACCAGTAGACACCTGTTATTGCAATATATTGCAGTTTTGGTTGATTACACCATGCCAATGAAAGACAAAACTCAGAAATTGACAGCTCAGGCAAGCTTAGCTGCTAGCAACGAGGCTAGAGGGGTTGCAATTCTTATGTGCAAGTCCATTCCGGTTATTTTTGACTTCATGTCTGCAGACTCAGAGGGGAGTCTGAGTCACTGGTGAAATCAATTCCATCCCAGTGGCTCTTTTAAATTCAAATTGCGACTGCTTTGATTTTTTTTTTTTTTTGGAAGATTTTTGACATTGTTGCACAATGCAATAATCAAGATATAATTATAGGAGGCGACTTGAATTGTTATCTCGATCCCATATTGGATAGGTCCTCCAATAAGGTTGCTTCTCCTCTGAAATCAGTGGCAGTTATATATGATTTCATGAAGTCACTAAATTTTGTTTATCTGGAGCTTCAGCATCCTTTTGATCGTAAATACAATTTTTTTCACCCACACATGACCAGAATTGGTCACTTTTTAATTGATTCTAACTTAATTTCACGTATTATGTATGACAGCATCTTAATTTCAGATCACGTCCCTCTTTTAACACAGATCCACTTTAATCTTGATGCTCCTTTGTTTAATTGGAAATGTATCACCCCTCAATACAAACAAATCATTTCAAGATTATATTTCAAGACTATATCAGCCAAGACTTCAGATTTTCTTCTGTTTAATGTCAATGGAGAAGTATCTGACTCAGTTTTTTTGGGAGTCATTTAAAATGGTATTAAGGGGTAGCATTATTTCTTATCAGTCTTCAATTAACAAGGCCAGATCACAGCGTCTTTCACATATTGAGGCTAAGTTGGCAGTGTTGGAGTACAACTATCAGAATACAAATGATGGAAGGCCGCCAGGCTTTACTTGCCCCCTCTCCCACAACCGTCTGCCAGGCTAAACGTTGCTTGTTTTTGTTTATTTAAAAAAATATATTTTTTTTTATAAACCATACTGCAAGCATCTCTGCTGCACTGAATATGTCATTAGCAGGACAGAATCATTGTCAACGGATAGTTGATTAATCGCATTGGCTGCCTCTCGCGCTGTTGCAGTTTGATCTCTGAAGTTTACCGTTGTGCAGATTGCACACCCAATCTTTCACTCAAACTAGAAATGGGCTTACCATGGGCATTTATATTAATCACCCGTGAGGACTCATGTTTCTTTGGAGAATTTTTCATTAAGGTATGTGTCAAGTTTAAATGCAACTTTGTTTTCTCTGCTTGCACAGTTCAATGTGAACCCCAAATCACTTTCAGAGGTGTGTTGAGCGAGCAGCAGGAATAATACATCTTTGTGAACAAAGAATTATGTGTGCCGTGTTAATTTATATCTCACACATGCTGCCCAGTGCTGGACTCTGTCTGTGCTGATAAAGTTCATGTATGTGTTCCAGGTTAGACAATGTGTTATTGTGCCGGAAGTTCAGCCTGTGGAGGAAATGTTGCACTTGCCTCGTAGTCACGCAGCATGCTGGTTTTATTTTTGTTTTATTTTTGCAGCGATACGAAGTCGCAAAAAATATGCAATGTTGGATGCAGTGCTGAATAAGCGCTCACTCTCAACGCTTGTGCAGGGTGCAGGCAGGTATTCTATTGCTACTGGGGCAAGGCCAGGGAAGCGTTCCTTGTTAGCTTTCCAGTTTTCCAATGATGATGCACTTCGAGAGATGGGTGGCTCCATGAGGCAGACTATCATCTCTGTTGGTGTTGCACCTACGGCGTGAACCTGCTGCATGGTTTCTTCTGCCAGGATTTCACCAAATATGGAAGACAAGGAACCTGGTCATGGGATTTTCTCTGCTGTTAGGGTTGGGGCTAGGCTCGCCCTGTGTGGCAGAGGGTGAGCCTCAGGCAGAGCTGAGATGGAGTTCAGGCAGAGTGAAGGTTATCCTGCAATAGTCAGCCCCGCCCACTCCTCACTACTCCCCAGGGCTGCCTACTGACCAGTTCTCCGTCTAACAGGTCCGGAAAATCTCTGAGACCTGGGTATTACCCTAAGAGTACTCTATAAGAGATAATCTATTTAAACTGGTGGCGAAAGTGATTCGTCTAGCTCTAACTACCTCCAATCCAGAAGTTATGACCCTTTACAGTTAAGAAACAATCAGCTGAGTAGCCCTCGCAGCTGCATAATTCCAATAACCACTTCTGTTAACGGTAGCCCACTTTCTAAATCATAACTTGCACTTGGAACCGGCTAGATTATGTTTAGTGACTTAGATGTAAGTCCCAGGGTCATTATTTTATCTCACCAAAGGAAATTACGAAGCCTCCTATTTACTGGAATCATGTATATTGGTTTTACCTCAATTAAAAGAACTGGACAAAGATTAAATGACTCTATTAATTCCAATGTCCACCAACCTCATTAGAATTTTGTAGTATAAATTTATTAAGCAAGCTTAAGCAGGGATATGCAACATACAAATCAATAATCAATCGTATATAATTCAAAAACAGTGTAATAAAATTTACATGTACAATCATACTACCCTGTCTCTTTTCCCTAACTTAAGTCGCACGTTCTGAAATGGAATTTCAATGAGCAGATTCAACTCATACCCAGACGATGGTGGATCTTTTGGCAACAGGAATTTCTAGCATCCTTGGTTGAGGTCTTTGCCTTGTGTGGAAAAAACCCTCCTTAGAAAGGAAACAAAGAAGAATGGGTCCGAATCCTTTTGCAAAACCCAGTTCCTCATCCCTGAGGGACCTTTGTCCTTCCTCCAAGTCTTGTTGCAGAGTTTGAAATTGCTGGGTTGAGACGAGACCAACGGTCGAATAAAGAACCAGAGATGGGGCGATGGGACCCAGTCCTTTCTTAGCGGTGTGAAGTCCGAGCTCCCCCGTGGTTCTGAAGTGCGGTCCGTAGCTCAATCTGCTCCTGCAGGTTGTCTCTTCTTCTGCGCCGCCGGACTGGGAACAACTGGTTCCTCTTTTCAGCACGTTTTTATACATTTCTCCACCATGTGTGTGTATGGGGAGGTTTGGTCTACGTGACTTTCTTCACATCTGCTGTCTCTCATGAAAAAAGTCCCCACATTTCCCAACCTGTTTTTGCTGACCGTAATGGAAGTTCCCGTACTTCCCCATTCCCCGTTGCCTCAGCCAAACTCACCGCACCACCCATCAGGTGCGCCCTGGCCATCTGTTCAGAACCGCTTGCGACATTTCCTGTTATCAGGGCTGTACTGCATTTCTCTCTGTTCTATAATTCACTATCATTTATTATAATTCATTAAACACATTCAATCTGTTGTTAAACCTGTTTGAATTGATTACATAAGATCACAACTTCATATTCATTGACAATAAATCACATCTTTTGTCTTATTGTTAATCATTAACATAATCATTACATAGTTAAATCATTACAGATCATTAATCAGAGATTCTTTGCAGAAAGTTATTGAGTGATTACCTATACTCATATTATTCAGATTTATTCAACTTAATTAACTTTTAATCAAACTACAAGATTACTTTATGTCTTCCAAGCCATTATGCACCTTTTTCTGCGTGTGCCTGGAAAGATCTCATACCCTTATGCCAGTTTTCTTGACAAGAGCTACGTCTGGAAAATATTTACGTCCCGGGGCTCCAAGTGCGAGAGCAGTCTGCGAAACCCGGCATCTTCCACCACTGAGAATGGTTGGTCGTGTAGTCCGATGAATTCCATTATTTTTCTGGTAACTTGTTTTGCCTTCTGACTTTCACGTTCATATGGACGAGTGTTGGTAGCTTCTCTCTGACTGCTCCCAGTGTCTTTTTCTGATTCTGTGCTGTGAGCTTCAAAAACTCACCATACTCTGCCAAGTGATTGTTTTTTAGATGTCTTATTAAATTTGTGGTCTTGAAGGATTTTGATATGCTACCCTCTATAAGCATTTTGCTAGGCAGGCTGATCAACCGACTCATCAGGACCCGGAGTATCTGCGGCGGTTAAGATTGTAGATCCCACGCCCTGGAACCGGGCCCCGCCCTCGAGATTTGAACTCGAGTGGTGTTCTGTTGTTGGACTTCTGTGCTCGTCATGGATTGTCCATAACGAACACCATGTTCAAGCATAAGGGTGTCCATATGTGCACTTGGCACCAGGACACCTAGGCCACAGTTTGATGATCGACTTTGTCATTGTTTCATCGGATCTGCAGCCATATGTCTTGGACACTCGGGTGAAGAGAGGTGCGGAGCTGTCCACTGACCACTACCTGGTGGTGAGTTGGCTCCGGTGGTGGCGGAGGAAGCTGGTCAGACCTGGCAGGCCCAAACGTGTTGTGAGGGTCTGATGGGAACGTCTGGCGGAATCCCCTGTGAGACAGGGCTTTAACTCCCATCTCCGGCAAAACTTCGAACATGTCCCGGAGGAGGTGGGGGACATGGAGTCTGAGTGGACCATGTTCCGTGCCTCCATTGTCGAGGCGGCCGATTGGAGCTGTGGCCGCAAGGTTGTCGGTGCCTGTCGCGGTGGCAACCCTCGAACCCGTTGGTGGACACCTTCGGCGAGGGATGCCGTCAGACTGAAGAAGGAGTCCTATCGGGCCTTTTTGGCCTGTGGGACCCTGGAAGCAGCTGATGGGTACCAGCGGGCGAAGCGGCATGCGGCTCGGGTGGTTGCTGAGGCAAAAACTCGGGCATGGGAGGAGTTTGGAGAGGCCGTGGAGAAAGACTTCCGTACGACTTCGAGGCGATTCTGGTCCACCATCCGGCGTCTCGGGGGGGGGGGGTGCAGTACGGCACCAACACTGTTTATAGTGGGGATGGTGTGCTGCTGACCTCTACTCAGGACATTGTGGGCCGGTGGGCAGAATACTTCGAAGACCTCCTCAATCCCACCAACATGTCTTCCATTGAGGAAGCTGAGCCTGGGGACTCTGGGTTGGGCTCTCCAATCTCTGGGGACGAGGTCACCGAGGTGATTAAAAAGCTCCTCGGTGGCAGGGCCCCAGGGGTGGATGAGATCCGCCCGGAGTTCCTTAAGGCTCTGGATGTTGTAGGGTTGTGTTGGCTGACGCGACTTTGCAATATCGCATGGACATCGGGGGCAGTTCTCCTGGATTGGCAGACTGGGGTGGTGGTCCCCCTGTTCAAAAAAGGGGACTGGAGGGTGTGCTCCAATTATAGAGGGGTCATACTCTTAAGCCTCCCTGGCAAAGTCTATTCAGGGGTCCTGGAGAGGAGGGTCCGTCGGATAGTCGAACCTCGGATTCAGGAAGAGCAGTGTGGTTTTCGTCCTGGTCATGGAACACTGGACCAGCTCTACACCCTCGGCAGGGTCCTGGAGGGTGCATGGGAGTTCGCCCAACCAGTCTACATGTGTTTTGTGGACTTGTAGAAGGCGTTCGACCGTGTCCCTCTTGGAGCCCTGTGGGGGGTTCTCTGGGAGTATGGTGTGCCGGGCCCTTTGATACGGGCTGTCAGGTCCCTGTATGACCGGTGTCAGAGTCTGTCCCGCATTGCCGGCAGTAAGTCGGGCTCATTTCCGGTGAGAGTTGGACTCCGCCAGGGCTGCCCTTTGTCACCGATTCTGTTCATCACTGTCATGGACAGAATTTCTAGGCGCAGCCAAGGTGTTGATGGGATCCGATTTGGTGGCCTTAGGATCTCATCGCTGCTTTTTGCAGATGATGTGGTCCTTCTGGCTTCATCAGGTCGTGATCTGCAGCTCTCGCTGGAGCGGTTTCTCAGCCGAGTGTGAAGCGGCCGGGATGAGGATCAGTGCCTCCAAATCCGAGGCCATGGTCTTGAGCCGGAAAAGGGTGGAGTGCCTTCTCCGGGTCAGGGGGGGGGGTGTTCTGCCCCAAGTGGAGGAGTTCAAGTATCTCGGGATCTTGTTCACGAATGGGGGAAGAAGGGAGCGGGAGATCGACAGGCGGATTGGCGCAGTGTCTGCTGTCAAGCGGGCGCTGTACCGGTCCATCGTGGTGAAGAGAGAGCTGAGCCAATAAGTGAAGCTTCGATTTACCGGTCGATCTACGTTTTCATGAGCTTTGGGTCATGACCGAAAGAACTAAATCGCGGATACAAGCGCCCGAAATGGGTTTTCTCCGTAGGGTGTCTGGGCTCTCCCTTAGAGATAGGGTGAGAAGCTCAGTCATCCGGGAGGGACTCAGAGTAGAGCCGCTGCTCCTTCACATCGAGAGGAGCCAGTTGAGGTGGCTTGGGCATCTGGTCAGGATGCCTCCTGGACGCCTCCCTGGTGAGGTGTTCCGGGCACGTCCCACCGGGAGGAGGCCCCGGGGAAGACCCAGGACACGCTGGAGGGACTATGTCTCTCGGCTGGCCTGGGAACGCCTCGGGACTCCCCCGGAAGATCTGGAAGAAGTGGCCGGGGAGAGGGAAGTCTGTTCCTCCCTTCTGAAGCTGCTACCCCCGCGACCTGACCCCGGATAAGCGGAAGAAGATGGATGGATGGATGGGTGGATGGATGGATGGATGGATGGGCGTTTTTATGATGTAAAGCACTTTGAAATGCCTTGTTGCTGAAATATGCTGGACAAATAAAACTTGATTGATTGATAGAACCACTGATCAGACCCAAAATGCAGGTGTGTTGAGGAACTGAGTCCTGTTCCATCTGGGGTGCCCAAAGTCGGTCCTCGAGGGCCGGCATCCTGCTTGTTTTAGTACTCTCCCTGGTTTAACACACCTGGATCAAATGATGGCTTGTTAGAAGGCCTAAGAAGAATACTGACCCACTGGTTGATACTACCAGGGAGAGAACTAAAACGTGCAGGATGCCGGCCCTCGAGGACCGACTTTGAGCACCCCTGATCTGGGACAATTACATTGTAACACCTAACACTAAAATTTGTTCTTTTAAACAACCCTGTGGTACCTGTTTACTCCATAGTTCACTCAACCACACTGCCATCAAAGTAATAAATAAATTTCACCATGCCATTTTTAAAAATAATGTAAATAAGAATAACTTCACGCTTGATTATATATTTATGGGTAAAAAATACTAACAATAATAAGCTTAATATGTTGTCCAACAGGTGTCCTGAATCCAGTGATTTTTTTTTCAGGATTAATATCTGAAAAAAAAATCTGTTGATTTCTACAATTTTTTCTGTTCTAGCCAGTATTTGTAGATGACCCTTTCACCAGGAAAACAGACATGCCAGCTCTGCCACCTAAAAGAAGTATACCGCCAAGGCCCAAACCACCCAGCGGTGAGTGGCTCATGACATGGTCAACAGCTATAAGCTTTTTCAAAAAAAAGTCCAGTTTTTGCAAGTCTATATTACCTCATAGAATTTCTCCAACCAAACTAAAGCATATCACATAATTTTCAAAATGGAAGCAACTTTGGCTTTTATCATGTAAATACAGTACTTCTCTGTTAGCTTTATTCACTACATCCTTTTCTCAGCCATGGGTTACCTTGCTTTGTATTAAAATTGATTCTTAGACAGAAGATACTTCAGTTATTAAGATTCCATCGAAATCAACCATTACGTAATTTGCCAAGAACTCAAAGAGACATGTAGAAAGATTCAAGGTGTCAAAGAGAATCTTACACTAATATAAAACCTGACAAAATATTCCGGTTAGGAGTCGGATGAAGGACTGTCAAGAAATGGGCAAAGTTTGAAGACAGACTGACAATTTGCAACTCACATTTGTCCTTTCTCTCTCATTATCAATGAAACAATGCCAGAACTTTTTGACAGAGACAAAAAGAAAACTTTAAACCACTCAGAAGCCCCATGGGAACCCAGGACAAACCAATCTCTATTCAAGGAGTGTAGACAGTTTTCTTGTTTCATTGTTTATTTTATTTTGGGATCTCTTGAAAATGGTATTATTGAGCTGAAGTATATTTCCAAAACATTTGACAAAAATAATTTTTTTATTTGCCTTGAAACATTTGTTTTGAATTGGGATATATGAATAAACTGAATCGAATCAGCTAGACATATTTGTGTTTTAGTCAGATGTTAAGAGAGGTATAACTTGTTAACACTTACATTTACACATACATTTTGTAACCTTATGTGGTTTTAGTTTTTCTGTCATTATTTATGGGATATCGATTTGTTTTTCAAGAAAATGCATCTGTCTTGATTATCTATCTATTCATTTAACTGTGTCTTTTTTCTCCAGGTACAACAACACCAGTAAGCTTGATTGCCACAGCAGATCCTTCCAAACCATGTGACCCTTTCCAGGCTTTTGGTGCTGATGTCATAGACCATTTTCAGGCTAAAAAAGGTCTAGGTGACCCATTCAGTGGAAAAGATCCCTTCATCCCATCATCAGCATCAAGTAATGCTCCTAAAGAATCTACCTCCGGTTTTACAGATGTCAGTTCCGTAAGTTGAGACTTGGTGATACTGTTCAACCGTCAAAGCTTGCAGAGATATCCAACATGTATGTATTTGTTGATATACTGTAATGTAGACAAGTCAAATTGGCAGAAAAAATATTTATTGAGACCCATAGGTTGAAAATTTTATTCTCCTTGTCCAGACAACATAAAAAATTGCACATAAAGAGGGATACTAGGTGTTCCTGTCTTATATTTTTATTCTTTTAAGTACATGCATTGATCCACAGACTATAAAGACATCTAAGTAGTAAAACTAAATGCAAGCAGAAAGGTGGAGTTTTTCCCAAGTGATTTGACAAAAATATACATTTCATCCACACATGCACATGGCTTGTTGCACTTTTGAAGAGCATCATCAGCCTCTGTTGTTCAGTATAGCAGCTCTGTCACTGCCCAAACACATCACTGCATTCACTAATGAGACCGTGTGCTCCTTGCTCACTGATTCAAATGATCTAGTTTTAAAAGTTGACAAAGTTGATACCAAGATATTGGGGATTCTAACTGTCACAGACATAGGCGATCATGATTCCCAAACTTTTCCCCTCTCACTCTGTGACAAATATCACTCCAAATATGGAAAGATATGATTCAGGACTAATGTTTGCTCCCTGTGATTGCTCATTCTAAGCACTAAAAGACGTTGTCTCTCTTTTGGTGGGCCAGTTTTCCCACCATTCCAAACGTTTTATCTGTTGATGGTCATCAGATAAAATCGACACTTTACCGGAAGACTTGCATAGTTTGCAGACACATGACTGCTGACCATGTGTCAGAAGAGGGTTTTTTTCATGGAGAGATTGTGGTTCTTCATTATTTTGGAGGTTTTGCTGCATAGAGCAGCCTAATAGCAGCCGTGGCAGCTTATTCTGACACTATTTTGTTGCCCATGTACACCTGCTTTGATTATCAGAAAATTTGGCTGGCACAGCTCCAGTTAATTTATTAGAATGCTTTTGGTAGCTCTGTAGCCAACTAACAATGGATACAATAAAAAGACTCTAATGAAGCACTTTAAACAAAACAATAATTGAAACTAAGCTATTCCTATGCTCCCTATACAGAGATTGGTGTACAGGCAACAATTAAAATATTAAATGTATTTGTCATGCTGTCGAAGAGCCCTGACATAGTATTAAGTGATGAAAAGGGGGATGGCTGAGAAGCTGACATCAACAAAATTTGCAATGTAATAGTAGATTTAGGAAGATGGATACTAGAAAGTGGCCCCAGGAAGCAGAAGAGTCTCGCCAGGGTTGTTTTGAAGCAACCGATTGGACTACTCTCTGCCAGCCATCTGCCAGACATCAGTGCCATGGCTGAATGTGTGACTGACTACATACACTCACTGGCCAGATCTTCAGCTGTCTTTGCAACTTTTCCAATATTACATGACCTTCACCTGTAATATCAGCAAATAGCTGCCATATAAACTATAGTACCAAGTTGGACCTCCTTTTGCCTCCAGAACAGCCTTAATCCTTCGAGGCATAGATTCAACAAGGTATTGGAAACATTCCTGAGAGTCTGGTCCATATTGACATAATAGCATCACGCAGTTGCTCCAGATTTATCGGCTGCACATCCATGATGTGAATCTCTCATTCCACCACATCCCAATGGTTCTCTATTGGATTGAGATCTAGTGACTTTTGAGGCCATTGTAGTTCAGTGAACTCATTGTCGTGTTCAAGAAACCAGTCTGAGACGATTCACGCTTTATGACATGGCGCGTTATCCTGCTGGAAGTAGCCATCCAGATTGTCATAAAGGGATGGACATGGTCAGCAACAATATACTCAGGTAGGCTGTGGCATTGACACGATGCTCAATTGGTACTAATGGGCCCAAAGTGTGCCAGGAAAATATCCCCCACACCATTGTACCACCACCACCAGCCTGAACCGTTGGTACAAGGCAGGATGGATCCATGATTTCATCTTGTTGACACCAAATTCTGACCCTACTATCCAAATGTTGAAGCAGAAATTGAGACTCAGACCGGACAACATTTTCCAATCTTCTATTGTCCAATTTTAATGAGCCTGTGTGAATTGCAGCTCAAAGTCAATGTTAGAGACAGTAAGGAAAAGCACAAGAGGAAGCTGGAAAATAAACTGCAGAGGAATATTATCAGATATGTTGGTCAGGGTTGAAGAAGATTACAGGCTTCAAGCAAAAGGAGGATCAGATAGATGCTTTCAATAGCTTCAGGAACAAGCTCATCATCATCCTCTCCTGTCCCCAGTCATAGACATCCCACCTTCCTCTAACCCACTGCTTTCCTGTCAAACCTTAGATGTCCTATATTCCACCTCAGTCATGGACTCTTCTGCTTCCACAAGTTTGTCTTCAACCAAATCAGGAGATGCTGCTGCTCCCTTTGAAAAGATAAGATAAGATAAGATTTATTTGTCATTGTCATCAACAGATTACAACGAGATTGAGATTTGCTCGACTCGAGTTAAGATGCAGGTTATGTGTATATACATAATATACAAAGATAAAGAAATAAATAGTACAAAATGAGAAATAAATAGACATCAGAAGATGGTTGCAGCGCCTGGAGGTGTCGCAACAGAATTTACATTTTTAACAAAGTGGTGTCAAGAGCAGAAGTTCTTATGCCTTTGAATTTAGTGCCATGATTACCATCGGGTAAAAACTGTTTTTTAGGCGATTTGTCCTGGTTTTTATTGCTCTGTATCTCTTGCCCGATGGCAGCAGCTGGAAGAGACCATGGCCAGGGTGTGAAGAGTCATTTAAAATGTCCAAAACTTTCTTGTGGAGCCTGGAAGTGTAAATCTGTTCCATAGTGGGGAGGGGGCAGCCTATGGTTCTCTCTGCTGCCCTAACAACCCTCTGGAGCGCCTTCTTGTCCGCGGATGTGCTACTGCCGTACCAGACACACAGACTGTACGTGAGCACACTCTCTATGGAGCAGTGATAGAAGCCTCTGCCTTCCACTTTTCTGTATCTAGAAGTCAGGTGAAGAGGCAGCTGGACAGAAGAACCAGAACAAGGCTGCAGGTCCAGATGGTGTCAGCCTCAGAGACCTGAAGGCCTGTAGTATTTTGCAATATTTCAATATTAGCCTGACCTAAGCTGACCTAAGAGAAGGTTCCACTGTTGTGAAAGACTACAGTACAGCACAGAAGAAACTCACCCATCAGTCATCAACAACTATAGACCTGTTGCCCTGACATTCCACATCGTGAATGTCCTGGAGAGACTTCTGTTGGCCCACCTGAATAAGCAGACAAGCACATATCAAGACCCCTTGGAGTTTGCTTATCGCCATGGAGTTGAAGATGCCATCATATACCTGCTTAATAAACCAACTGTCATCTCGACAAAGCAGGTAGCACTGTGAGGATCGTGTTCTTTGATTCCCCTAGTGCATTTAACACAATTCAGTCTGATTTACTCCACAGGTCTCCTGTGAGAAACTCCAGAAGAGTTTCTCACAGAGAAACTGTGAGAAATGGATCTCAACTCCATCCATTGTTGAGATGGAGGCCTCAACAATTGCCTACATCTATGACTACCTCAACAACAGACCAGTTTGTGAGACTGAAGGACTGTGTCTAACCAGGTGGTCAGCAACACAGCAGCACCACAGGTGACTGTACTCTCACCATTCCTTTTCACTCTGTACATTTAAGACTTCCAGCACAAGTCTGACTTCTGTCATCTTCAGACATACTCTGATTACTCTACATTTGTCAGGAGATGGGCAAGATGCTGAGAACAAAGAGCTAGTGGACTCTTTGTGTCATGGTGTGGGAACAATCATCTCATATTAAATGTGAGCAAAACAAAAGAGATGATTGTTGATTTCAGGAGGAACAGGATTAGATTAAACCCTATTTCCATCATTGGAGAAGAATTGGAGCTGGTTGAGAAATATAAATACCTGGATGTTCATCTGGACAACAGACTGGACTGGAGACGCAACAGTGAAGCATCTATAAGAAGAGACAGAGCAGACTGTACTTCTTGAGGAAGCTAAGATCCTTCAAAGTTTGCAGCAAGATGTTGCTGATCTGTAAAGTCTGTTGTTGAGAGTGTCAGCTCTTCATTCGTCATCTGTTGGGGCAGGACCATCAGAACTAAAAAGGCTCAACAAGATGATAAAAAAGGTTGGTTCTGTTCTGGGGACGACTGTGGAACTTCTGGAGATTATTATGCAATGAAGGATTCTTCATAGGATCAAGAAAAGTATGGACAACACTGACCATGCTCTCCATGATACTGTCTTAGCAAGGGAGAGCATCTTCAGTCAGAGGCTTCTTCAGATTCAGTGTGGTACAGACTGCAGCAGAAAATCTTCCAAAATCTAAATCTGCAATAGCTCTTTGAAGAATCTAAATTATTGAGCTACAAAAACATTTAATTTCTTTTTGGGATTAATAAAGTATTTTTGAATTTGAATTTTAATGCTTCTAGAACATAAGAAGATGTACAAAATACTCAGGTTGTCACATTCAATTACTAACCAAATCAAGATATTGAATAAAGTTATGATATTAGTTGGGAACAAAAATCAATGAAATACTCATGTATTATTCTAACACAAGATTTAGCACATTTACCAACTTGTAACTCTATTTAGACAAAATATATGTTAAAAGTGGATTTAGGGAAATGGAATTTAATTCCATATTTAAGTGTGACATCAAGAGTAGAGTAGTTTATTGAAATTAATGTTTTCCGTTGGCTGCTGTGCATAATTCAGAATCTACCAATTGAAGTGATAGAAAAATAATTTAGGGGTTGGGGCAAATTATTTCTAGGTACAACTCTAGTGCCAATATTTCAAAGCTTTGCCAAAATCTGACCTTCCACACAGGAGTTATCATGTACTATTTTCATGGAAAAGGATTGGCAAGGATTTCCTGTAAGCTTCCGAACATGTCATATGTTCAAGGGTTAGTGGATACTGTTTCAGTCTTATGTCAAACACAGGGAGAAGCAGGAGGAGTCACTCAATCATCTTGAAATTACTACACCAGTGTGTGCAGCAGTGCTTCTTGATGATACATTAAAAATATAGTGCAAATCAGATGACATATCTGGAAGAAATATCTGTTGGACTTAACTAGAGGGCACTGTGGAGTCAAATTCCAATATAAACATTTTTAGTTCACTGCACATGATGCATGTGGGATGTAGAGCCCTGCAAATGGCAAGGGATTTGAATTCGCCATTCTATCACACACTTATGTCCAGCTCTCAGGCCCCTTGTGAAAAGGATTTTGCATCATGTTGTTGTAGGTCTCCAGATACCTGTTTAAATCTCTATCGAAGAGTAGAATGAAGACAAGTGGCAAAACAGGTGAATTCCTTTTGGCAAAAGAAAGAATTGGGGCTGATTTTCTTTTTTTTTTTTGAAGATTTCAGGGGCGTTGTGAAAGAATTAGCCCACGCCCACCAAATATTGGACTGGATTCCTGCTGGCACCAAAATCATCGATCAGTGATTTTGGTGCAGCTCATCTGGAATCAGTGGAATTTAGAACCAAACAAATGGCAACAGCGTGATGTCTGACTTTGCCGCGCTACCACAGCCACACCTTCCACGAAAAACTCTTTGTGCTTTAAAGTAAGTGACACCAACGTGTTATCCGTCTCCTGAGATGGGATCATCTTGATTAGGCCAAGGGGTTTAGCGATGGAGCTTTAAAAATAAAACAGACTTCCTGTTCTGAAGGGTTTGACCTTTGTACGTCAGTTATAACATTATAGTGTGTACATCAAGTTCACAGCTTGGCCACAACCCATAAACCTACTACAGTTAAGTTTTTGAGAACTTTTACTCACCCATCCCTTAACTGTATGTTTATGAAGATGAAGCTGATAGCTCAAAATCCTTGGGAGAAGTTTGTTAAAGTTTGAGGTGTATAAATGTCGAAAATGGCCTAAATTTGCTCTTTAGCAAACCCAAAATGGCCCTAGGTTCCTAGGTTTTAGGACATACCTCCAAAAGACTTTGCTGTCTTAGTTTTGGGCGATCTACCTGGCCTAATTCCTCTACAGCGCCCCCTAGAATATTTTAAAGGATCAGCCCCAAGCCATGGTTTAACCCAGAATTATGAAACTTGGCACACATATGTATCTTGTCAGGACGTACAAAAAAGTCTCCTGGAGCCATAAACGCAACAGGAAGTTGGCCATTTTGGATCAAAGCCACCATTTCCTCTTTTTTATACACGTCGCATCTGATCTAACTCTTCCTACAGCTAGTTAAATACAGACTTCAGAATCACTCAGGAGAGTTTTCAGGTATTGAAGGTGAGAAGTTATCACAGAATGTTTTTTGTACATCAAAGCATGTGGATGTGGCTAAGTGTCAAACTTTGACTATTCTCCATGAAACATCAAGGCTTAATAACTTCCACATGCAAGGTCACAGCTGCATCAGACTTCATATGTCTCACTACAGACCAGTCCTGATCACATTGTCATGGTCAGTTGATGTCATCACCTTAGCCCTGCCCAGGAAGTTACCTGTTTTTTCTACTGTATGTCTTACTTTTACTCTATGGTTCATATGGGTTTAATCCTGTGACAACTGACATAAGATGACATGATGATGAACTCTGTCAATGCTCCCTGCTGGCTGAACCGTGTGGGCGTGGCCAAATGGCGAATTGCAGTCCCTCGCCATATGCATATGATTGTCTCTAAATCACACATGGATCATCTGTTTTGCGCCAAAATGTATATGTATAACCTTTGTTCACCTCTAAAGAGCCCAACAGCATTGAAATGTAATTTGGCTCCACTGTGCCCCCTAGTGGAGGGGGCAAACTTCCCCAAGCAAAGTTTGGGGAGTGGGAAAGGGCCATCAGCTATATCTCCTCACTATATCAGTCGATCTGCACGAGATGTTGCGTGCTTCACCAGGGAGCGCTGCTGAAAACACAATACAGCTAATATCAACATAAGTCACCAGATAAAGCATCAATCCAGCTGTTCAGATACACATTCTCCCAAAAGCATAAACAACATCAAAGCAACCCATGAAATACAGAACATTGCATCTGTTGCACATAGGCCATGTTAACATAATAATTATGTAAATATACATTGTTATATGTTTTCTGTTTTTTACTAATTGTGTTTTGTTGTTTTGTGGGTTAGAGTACAAAGATTCATTAATTTTGGTTAAAAATAATATAAAGTATGTCATTCATCAGCAGTCACTGTTCAGCAACTATTTCTGTAATTCGCCAGTAGGGGTCAGTATTACTCTACCAATGACAAAGAGATTGAGGGAGAAGCGAAGTTTTCAGAGAAATAACTTGCATCAGACAGAGAGCGCACCGTATCAAATTGACAAAAACATGATGAATAACTACACTAGTATTTCGCCAGTAGGGGTCAGTGTCACTCCACCAAAGAGATCGACGGAGAAACTCATACGGTTTCCAAAGGTTACATAACTTTTTATGATTGACTTTTGTGAACCTCTAAGGAGTCCAATAGCATTGAATTGTAATTTGACTCCACTGCGCCCCTAGGTTAACCCATCAGCTATATCTCCTCGCTACATCAGCTGATCGGCACCAGATTTTTTGTGCGTCGTCGAGGAGTGCTGCCAAACGCATCGATGTGTATCGCCTGGCGAACGGGCGCAGGAACTGCGGGAGAACGTCTGCGGTGGCGAGCAGACGGCGGTCCTGGAACCCCTGCGGTCACCAATAGTCCGGAGCGGCGCTGAGCTGCAAGGGCCGCCCGACGCCGCATGCGGCTTTAATTTGTTTTTCTTTTTTATATCATCTTGGGATTTTATCTTCAAAAGAAAAACAGGCTAGGAACAATCAAGGTCTAAAGAGGACATTTCTTGTCTTGCCCCCCTTTTTGTAATATGTAACTGTATATTTGAGCAGAATGAATCACTTTTTTTGGAGATCTTCAATAAAAACAAAATTAAAAAAAGTTCAGAATCAATGTCGCTGAGTTTTACTGTTAAAAATTCACAAATTAGATGCTGTGGTGGCACAGGGGTTAAGCACAGCCCACATAAGGAGGCCTTAGCCCTCGACATGGCCATCACAGGTTCGATTCTTGGCCTGGTGAACTTTGCTGGATGTGTTTCCTCTCTCTCATTACCCTACTTTCCTGTCATAGCACTTTCAAGTAAAGGCCACTGTCATGGTATGAGGGAAGACAAGAGAGGTAATTGTCAGTCAAAAAGCTGTGCTTCTTTATTTAGCTACAGCATGAACATGAACTGCATCGTATTCGAAATAGTTTCTCTGTATATATCAGCCCTGATAGGGATTATTATACCCTTTTGAAACTCAATCTCAGAATCTAAGAGGCAGTTTTATTTTACGTCCCCTGGAAGTTGTTCTCACAGGAATAGATGGCGAGAGGGAGGATCCTGAGGAAGGGCTTACTACTGGCTGGTTCGATGGTGGTTCAGATGGAATGGTCACCTCTGTAGCTGGGGATCTGCAGTCCTGCTGTGACACTGCAGGGTCAACAATATGTTGTGCTGCAGAAGTATCAGTCGCAGGAACCTCCTGATGATGACGTCTGTTGCGTCGAGTCACGCTCCAGTTGGCTATTTCTATGTGGTAGGATCTCAGCTCCTTAGACTTGCTGACGACTTTGGCAGGCGCTGTCCACCCTTTTTCCAAAACAAGTTTCACTCTCACCGAACCAGAGCGAAGTTTGGGGAGTGGGCAAGCTGAATATCTGTGATTGTAGAAGAATCTGCAAGAATCTTTAGCTTTGGCATTCTTTAAGTAGACTAAGTCTGGGTTGACTGGGTTTGGCATCAATGTTTTTTTCAGGACAGGAATAGTGGTACTTAAATGTCGGCCAGTCATAAGTTGAGCTGGACTGGCACCTGTTGCTGCTTTTGGTGTGGAGCAGTAACTCATAAGGGCTAAGGGGTCAGGCTGTTTAGGGATGTACTTAGCATTCTGAACAGTCCTTTCTGCAGCTCCATTAGATTGCGGGTAATGAGGGCTGGAGGTTATGTGAGTGAAACCATACCTCTACTTGAACTCATGAAACTCTGCCGATGTTAACTGTTTCCAATTATCACTGACAAGTTCCAGTTGACAAGTTGTGAGATGCTCCATCTCACAAACATGTGTTTGATCACCTGAGTGCTGGAAGTGGTGGTGAAGGAAGCAATTTTAATGTCCCTGGAAAAATAATCAACAGCAACGAGATATGTCTTACCCTCAAGCACAAAAAGGTCAACTACAATTCTCTGCCATTGACCTTTTTGTCAATGGCTGGTGACAATGGCTGGTGACAGCTTCCTGCCCAATGGTTGGGCAGGGAAGCTGCCACCAGTGGTTCACGTCTCTGTTTGTGCTCTCTGCAAAAACCACAACTTCACTTTGCTTATCATCTGCGCACCAATCTTTGGCCACCACACTGTCAACTTAGCTCGCTCATGACCCTTGGTGAGGCCCTGGTGACCTTCATGTAGTTGGTCTAAAACACCAGCTCAGAGTGCTGTTGGAACAACAATGCGGTCTTGATAAAGGACCAGCCCATCTGACTATGATAGGTGATTTCTGGCTGCATAGTACCCATGAAGTAGTGAGCTCTCTGCCATATTGTGAGGCCACTCTTCTCAGATGACAAACATGATTACTTTTTGAAGCACAGCGTCATTTCGTGTAGTCTGGTGGATTTCCTCAAGCTTTGGTGACTTGATTGGTTTGCTAGCCACCATAGTGTTGGCATATGCCTTTACTTGTGTTTCAGTTTCCAGAGCGTAACTGTCTTTCAACAGATGTCTGGAGAGTGTGTCAGCGACTACGAGCTGCTTACCAAGAACATGTTCTTGGTAAGCAGCTCGTAGCTCATGTTTATCCATCACGACAACAGTTCCTTTCAGGTTCTTAAGTAGATTACTCATCAATTGCTGAAAAATCTCAGGAGCAGATGTAATCCCGAATGGTAGGTGTTTGAAGCAAAAACAGCCCATCGGGATAATGAATGTGGTCAGTCTTTGACAGCTGAGGTCCAATGGAATTTGCCAAAGCCCACCAGAGGCATCCAGACTGGAGAAAATTGTAGCTCCGGCCGGCTTAGGTGTTATGTCATCTAAATGTAAAATGTATCCTTCACGCTTCAGACCCTTGTTCAATCGTTTTAAATGTACACACACCCTGACTTCATCCTTGTTGCTTTTTGGAGCAGGCACCACTGGGGCACACCAATCTGGTGATTCAGTAACCTCCTCAATGATCCCAAGATTTAGCATCCGCTTTAGTTGTTTCTCCACTTTTGGAAGGAGGGGAAAAGGGACTCGGCTTGGTGTATTGACACCGAATGGAAGTGCCTCTTCTGTCAGCTCAATTTTAACAGACACACAGTTCAGTAGTCCTATTTCTCTGAACATGTCACTGGATAACAAATAGTCACCACTGATAGCATTGACGTGTTTGACCAGTCAATGCTATCCTTTAATAACTGTTTTTTACAGTCCTTTAATAACTGTAATCCAGTACTGGTATCTCTGACCTTTGTGTGTGGTGGTAGTGAGGAAAGTGCCCACACATCTGACCTTTCCACCTGGACTGCACACTGTTGTTCTGGCTTTATGGAGTTTTGGGTTTTGCTGTAGATTATTGAAAGTTGCATCTGTCATGACTGTGGTATCAGCACCAGTGTCAATTTGAAAGTTCACAGGGCTGCCATTCACCAGCAGCTCAACGTCCAATTGTCTGTCTGAATCCGACTCCTGATTGACATTTGACTTTGCTGTTGCTCTCAGGAACAGTTTACCAATAAAAAAACGAATCCTCATCTGAATCTGTAACAGCTTCAGCTCTAACTTGTTTTAGCATTTTAGTTTTACACACAGCCTCAAAATTTCCCATTGTTACACTTTCTGCATCTTTTATTTCGGGCTGGACAGTTTTCTTTTCTGTCATTCGTCCTATTGCATCTCTGACAATTCTCTGTTCTCGCCATATTTCTGTGCTTGTTTCTGCTTTGCTTTCTCATAGCAGCTCTTTGTGCTGCTAAACTGTTTCTGTCTCACCTTGCCTGTAGTTTCCACGCGCTCTGCACTTTGGTGTTTCACTTGTTTACTATGATGTGCAAGCTGGATGGCTCTCTCCAGAGTCAGGTCCGCTTCTACACCGTGTTCCAAATTATTATGCAAATTGGATTTAAGTCTCATAAAGATTGCATTTTTTGTTGTACTATTAAATTAAGATGGTATTGTGTGTCAGGGCTCTTTGAATAATTTCAGATAGCTGGGTTGATAAGTTTGTCTGGTGAGCTCAATTAAAGGAAATTACTTAAGAAGGATGTTCCACATTATTAAGCAGGCCACAGGTTTCAAGCAATATGGGACAGAGAAAGGATCTCTCTGCTGACGAAAATCATCAGATAGTGTAGTGCCGTATGACAAGATATGAAAACATTAGATTTTTAACGAAAACTGAAGCATTATCGTACCGTGAAGAGATTTGTGGCTGATCAGAACAAAGATGGGTTTGTACAGTTAAAGGCATAATGAGGAAGGTTTCTGTTAGGCAAATTCATCAGATTAAGAGAGCAGCTGTTAAAATGCCCTTACAAAGCAGCAAAAAGTTATTTGAAGCTGCTGGTGCCTCTGGAACCTCAAGGTGGAGGATCCTCCAGAGGCTTGCGGTGCATGAACCTACTATTGGGCCACCACTAACCAGAGCTCACAAGCAGAAGCGGTGGCAGTGGGCCCAGCCGTACATGAAGATTCATTTTCAAACAGACTTGTTCACTAATGACTGCTGTGCAACCCTGGATGGTCCAGATGGACGCAGTAGTAGATTGGTGGTGGATGGCCACCACCAATTCCAAGGAGGTGGTGGAGTCATTTTTTGGGCTGAAATCATGGGGAAAGAGCTGGTCGACCCCTTCAGAGTCCCTGAAGGTGTGAAAATGACCTTAGCAAAGTACATGGACTTTCTGACTGATCACTTTCTTTATGGTTCAAAAAGAAGAGCCGTACCTTCAGTAGCAAAATCATCTTCATGCATGACAATGCACCATCTCATGCTGCAAGGAATACCACTGTGTCATTGGCTGCTATGGGCATAAAAGGGGAGAAACTCATGGTGTGGTCACCATCCTCCTCTGACCTCTGACCTCAACCCTATTGAGAACCTTTGGAGTTTCCTCAAGCAGAAGATCTGAGGGTGGAATGCAGTTCATATCAAAACAGCAGCTCTGGGAAGGTATTCTGACATCCTGCAAAGAAATTCAAGCAGAAACTCTCCACAAACTCACAAGTTCAATGGATGCAAGAATTATGCTGTGATATCAAAGAAGGTCCTATGTTAACATGGAACTCGGTCTGTTAAGATGTTTTTGAATATAAGAATATAAGAACTTTGGAGAAATGTTCCATGTGCAATGAGCTGACAAATGGAGTGATTTTTTGAGTGAATACTGTAATTTCTGGACTATTACATGTCATAAGCCACAAACAAGTATGGCTTAACATAATATTTATACAGAAAGATATTTTTAATGAAATACGTACTGGTAGCATACAAATATATACCGTAAATGCTTTTTCCTAACTATTGCTGTAACATGGCTGCTTAAAGCAAAAGGAAAAATAATTGATTGTGCTCCTCGTCTAACTCCTGCACACTAAAACCACCAAAGTCGTCTTCTTTGGTGTCAGAGTTGAACAGCCTCACACACACTTCCTAAGTCTCTCTTTCGTTGCCTCTCTCAACATTACTTTTGTTTTGAGGTAAATTTGCTCTTGGACTTCTGCTGTCCTCTTCATCTCACAGCTGTCCAGCCTTTTGAAACCTGTTGGTAAAAAGAGGTGTATTAGCTGTATCACCGCAAATAATCAAAGCATGTGAAAAAGTATTGGCTTATAGTTAAAAAATAACAGCCTTAACAAACTGTAGCTTGGATGGGGCCCAAACTTAACTGACATATACAACAATTGTTAAAGATGAAGACGCATCTTTCCACAGGTTCGTGCTGAGACAGATCAAAGACGAGTCAGCAGTCTTGTCTTTGAAAGTCAACCAACGAAACTTTAATAAAATGCTAAAGATGTCTTTCAGAAATCAGAGAGAAAAAAATGCATACAAAGATTCACTCAGATCTGGTATATATTCTGATCACCCGCAGTTACATTTAAGCCACACCTTACGCTGCAAAACAACCCGCTTCTGGAATATTACCGCTCCATGTGCTTGCGTAACTAATGATGGTTGGTTACTTTTAACAGTTTTGGTTTTATGAATCATACTTCCTAAAAAGGAGTTGTTATTTCTGAGATTCTGCAACTCCAGGTGCAAATTCTCTGGTTTCTTCGAGCTGACTAGCGCAGGAATGTGCAAACCTAATATTCCAGAACCGCAGAGCTGCGATATCATGATATCATTATGGCAAATTATACTCAGTTAATTAATATAAGCTTCAATAACTGCAACATATTGTAATAAAAGACAAAATATAATCCCACACCAGCCTATACATTGCTCACGACCCTGCAGGCTGGCAGCCAAACAGCATTGTGGATGAAACAAGCTATTTTTGTTTTAAGGTTTAGGAAGTTGCTTTTTATAGAAGTTATCATTTGTAATGCATTAAATGTTTTGGGAACTATACACCAACATAGTACTACAACAAATACTACAAATAAAAATGCATGCAAGCTTTTGCACACACCAGAGTATTTTAGGGAAGTTTACATTTCAGATATTATATGGGATGTTTTTTTTCTTGCTTCTTAATATTACTGACTGTAGAATTTTCTAACATGGCAGTATCACCACTCAACTGTCAGCCCTTTTGTTTGTTGACCCTGCATGAACTTGCTGTGTATATGTGGATGCAGGGGTGTATGTTGGCGTGTGTATGTGTGGGTGTGTACTTAGTGATCAGTGTGCCTCTTTGTTCTTTTTTTTAACAAACTTTTAAGTTCTTGCAATAGAGCTTCCAGCACGCATCTAAACCGCTACGGCTGAAAATCTGGCCCCTGAATGTTTCTTTATTTAATGTGATAGGCACGTTTCTTGACACTCAAGGACACGACAAAATACACATAAAAATGTTTATAAAATCAACCTTAATAAAGGGTGACAACTTTACAGAGTAGAAAAGTATTTGTTATTCATTAACATTACTTATTTCAAATAGATTAAATAAGTACATCTACATGATAATACTTATGTAATGTAAAAAAAATATTGAACAAAGGTTGAAGTAAAATTACCGCAGCAACTTAGCTTAGAGTAGAGTTGGCTCCTTTGGATTAATTGTCATTATGTCATATTCATTACATCTAAAAAACATATCTCCAAAATTCTTCATTTTACACAATAGGAATGCGCAATAAATCATATATGGTAGAGACGATAGAAATTTAAAATAGAACTCCACAGTCTACCGGCTAACTGAGGTAATGCTTGTTGATGACGTAACGACTGACATCAAGACAGAGCAAGCGGGAAGCAGCATGGTTTGGCAGTGCAAAGCAAGAGGTTGTTAAAAAGGCAAAAACATTAATTATATGGACCTGGATCGGGAACACACGGTCAGACAGTGGGAAATCAGGAGCGCATGCAGGATTGGTGCAACCCCCGCCGGGACCCACACAAGGTAAAACTCCACAAGGTAAAGACCAATGGACTCTGCTTTTTACCCTCCTGCCGTCTTAGCAATGCTCAGGAGGAGAAAGGCAGATGTCATGGTCAGACAGCGGGAAAGCACCATGAGACAAAGTGACAGACTGACGGTCTTTCTGAAACCACAAGCATAATACAAGAAACCTCGTAGAAGCGCACAGTGTAAAAAACAGAGTAAAAAACGTGGGATTTAAATTCAAATTCAATTCAGAAATGACACCATCTCTTAAATACCAAACGTGTTACTCGTCAAAAATGACACGTGCACTTTGAATGCAGACGCTTGACGTTTTGCTCCACACCTAACATTCCGCGCATTCAGTCTATGTGGAGGCGCATCTGATGTGTCAAAATTGCTCTAACTGTTGTTTTCCGTTGCCGGCCTCAGACCCGCTTGAGTGCTTGATGCTTCAAACCCTCCAAATGCTTCAAATTGCACCGCAGCAGACATGTGAAACGCACAGTGTAAAAAAACGGACCCTTGACGCGTCCTGGAAACATTCAGAGACTGTGTTTATATTCACATAGACTAAATGTAAACCAGACGCGGCTGATGCTCAAAATGTGTTTGGTGTGAACGCAGCATTAGACCACGGATGGATTAAACAGTAAAACCAGAAGCAGAAAAACCTAAATACAAGCAATTTGCCAGGACCCAATGAAATGAGATTTTTAAAGGAAGACCTGGTAATGATAGGTAGCAGCATAAAACAAAACCATTACAAACATTACATACAAATAACATATGCTGTCCATAACGAGTGTTAGTTTTAACACATACATACAAATAAATACATTCTACTCAATAAGTGTGTGATTTTTTTTTTGTTTCCATTGTAAGTTTTACACAATTCATATTACGATATACTGTATATACTGTTGCATAAAAAGGGCACAACATATTTGAGGACACAGGCAAAAATGAGGGTTCAAAAAAATTATTTTATTTTTAAACTATTGAACTTTTCTTTTGGTTCAGCTGCTTTGATTTTCTATGGAGAAAAAAAGAGAGTTAAATATCCTCAATTCCCTGTGTCCCAAAAAAAGAGAGGATGGGCGTGCCATGGTTGCGTAGGGGTTAGCGCGACCCATATTTGGAGGCCTTGAGTCCTCGACGCGGCCGTCGCGGGTTCGACTCCCGGACCCGACAACATTTGCCGCATGTCTTCCCCCCTCTCCTTCCCCATTTCCTGTCAGCCTACTATCATATAAGTAGGCATATAACCCCCTGGAGGGGTTAAAAAAAAAAAAGAGGATGAAACAAAACCCCAAAAGTATTAACAGAAAGTTGGACCTGGTGAGCTGATCAAAAAGAACAAAACGGTACAGCAGGGGGCCAACTCTATACAGGGCCGTCAAAGCCCCTACTAGTACCGGACTAAAGCAAAAAAAAAGAATCTACTGCAAAGAAAGAATCGAAAACAGGACAACCATTGTGATTTCACCAGGCCAAAATCACAACCAAAGCAGCAAACAAACAAAGGCTAACAAAAATACCGCATGGCAGGCTGGAGATGTCGGCCGCGGGCTACAGCTACTGGACACATCCTCGGTGGAGGCGGAGCCAGCGGAAGGGCAGATCTCTCCACATGTCGAAACCCAGCCTATTCATAGACGGGCCAACAGCGCCACAAATGAACCAAATCAAGTTAATTACAAAAAAGGAATTATGCAAACTCCAAAATAGATTTAAAAAGCCATTCAACTAAATTCAATACAGAAAACAATCTAGAAAAATAAATAAAACTATAATGTGCCCGAAGCACATAACAGTACTGTCAACTTAATTCTATGCCATATCACATATCCCTAATACCCAATCACTTTCCTGTCTTCTCTTCCATTTGGTTGTTCAATTAAAACTGTGAAAGTTATATAAGCCATATTTTTAAACAATTTCGCACAAACCCTTGATAGTAATTTAATTACTATTAATTGATTAATTTCTTATACATGTAGGAATTAATTCCAAGGTTCTTATGTGTCAAGACTCAAAAATCATTTTGGCACTTATGCTAGACCAATCATTTAATTGTTTTCTTCTGGAATCTAAATCCCTTAGATTGTCTAAGAGACAACTTTAATTGTTTTTTAGTGCTCATATGTGCTACATAATAAGTGTGAATATGCATTTCTTTGTCTGTTACTGCCAGAAATTAACCATCTGTTTTGGAAGCAGGAAGGGCTGGATATTATTTTGCCGTCTTTTATTAAACCATTTTAGTGAAACAGCATTCTTGTAATTCAATACTGGCAGTAAAGAAAAAAAAAGTTGGAGGACATTTTTATTATTACTTATTTAAATAGATTCCACATATCACCCATACTGTGTGAGCATGACACAGCTCGCACAGCTGTGTGTTACTTATCTTATAAGATAAGAAGCCCCTAAAGATAAGAAAAAATATCTTTGAATTAATAGATTTTAATCAATATGTTATTTGTGGTGACACTTTTTAATCGGTGCCACAGTAGACATGCTATATTAATTTTTCTTTTTAGAGAGGACATTCTCCCTGATTTTTTTAATTAGATTATTTCTACTTAAAGGGGTCATTGATTGTTGTGTTTCCACTTAGTTTCATTTTCATAGCACCACTTGTAGTTGCTAACATTGTAGGTAGCAGTAGTTTAGTTAGTAGTTTATTAGGTGTAGTTTTGAAAACCTCTTGTTTAAAGCAAGTGGAGTTGCTTTCAGAATGAAACTCAATTTCAGATAGTATTTAAAAGATGTTGATTTCTATTCCTTTTTCATGTCTGTGTGTCAGTGAGAAATGCAAATAGTTAAATCTGGTAACTTGACTGATGCTTGGTTTTTAATTTGTATGTGTTCTTTGCGCCTCTAACAGGACCTGATAAAGTCAAGGTAAGAAATTGAGCACACAGAGAGATTCACATAAAACTAGTTTTTAATCAGAATTGCTTTTTAATATTTAAGTATATATCAGATGTATGATAAACAAAGAGCAGAAAGAAAAATAAGCAAAAAATTAAACATTGAGGATATTTATAAAACCAATATCAATCAGATAACTTTTACAAAATGAACAAAGAGTATCCCATTTTAACATGGAACCGGCTGCAGTTAGCAGTTGTTTTTCATGGGTTTGTTTTGTACAACCTTCATAAAGTGCTCCACCCCCCAAAAAAACTATACAGCATTATTCTTACAATTCAGCTGCTCTAATTTATGGACGTTAGGAAATGTGGTATTTAAAGTTGTTTTTCTGTAGGAATATAAAGTATGGTCATTTACATTCTGGTCTTCTGATCAAGTACTCTGTGTCAACCATTTCTTTTTCACAGAAAAATCATTTTTATTCATTTCAATGTATTTACATAGTATCAGTTCCCAACACACATCATACCTCTAAAGCAGGGGTCACCAACACGGCGCCCGCGGGCGCCCTGTCGCCCAAGGGGACATTGTCAGTCGCCACGGAGCAAGTTCTAAAAATACCCATTGTCAGTAGGGAGCACTGCCTAAAAAATTTTTATTTAAATGTTTTTACATTGAAGTAATAACATTTGTTTATATTTAGTTTTAAAAAAGGAAATTATAAAAACATTTAAAATAAATTGCTTTATGTATAAAACTTTCCTACTTTTAAAGTTCAGAATTATACGCAGACGCCTGCAGGATTTTTTCGGAGGGCAGCGGCGCCTGCAGCTGTACGGCTGGACCCACTTTGGTACCTGGAGTTCCTTTAAAAAAGAAAAGATTAACTTCTGGAATTTTTATTGTCTAACCCTCTTTACTTTTAGCAAAATTGTGGAGGAAAAAAAACTCTTTTGTGTCAAAACATGATGTACGTAGCGAGTCTGTGGGGGTCAAAGGGCACATCAAAGCCTAAATGTTACTGGTCAGTTTACTTTTGTTTATTTGGCGGCTTGGTGCTTTTGCTGTAAGCTAAAAATGAATGAGCGGAGTTTGATCCCACGCGTAGTTCTAACAGTGGTTGTTTGGATCCCGGCTGAGTTATTTTACCGTCTGCGGTTCTGGCGGGTCACCAGGTGGCAGACATCTGCCACTCCTACTGAGCGTCTCAGACTGCGGGTTAAACGAGTAGAAATTAAATCTCCTTCTTCTCTGGACGTCTGACACCTGAACCTGAATCAACATCCGATCTGTCTAACTTTTTTTCCCCCCGACATCTGCTGGTGTCAGCCAACAGGTGACCCGTCAGCTTTTCAGTTTGTGAAACCACATAAAGGCTAATAAACCGGCGACCCGTCAGAACCCGTCAGTAAAAAGCTCAGGCGGAATCTTAGAACAACCGGAGGAGCTCGTTCATTTTTAGCTCACAGAAAAAGCGCCAAACTGCCAAATTAACAAAAGTAAACTGACCAATAAGATTTAGCCTTTTGTGTGCCCTTTGACCCCAACAGACTCGCACTACATACAAGATGTTTTGATACAAAATATCTTTTTTTTCTCCACAATTGTGTTAATAGTAAAGAGGGTTAGATAATAAAACATACAATAACTATTCTTTACTTTTTTTATTTAAAGGAAAATCTAAAGGTACTCACAGTGCGTACAGCAGGAGGCGCTGCTGCAACAATCCATACTCAAAGTTACTTTGAGTATGAGTAAATCATGACATTTTTAATACAAAGTTGACATTATTCAAAATGTCTTTGTTATGACAACTTGACAGTAACCAAGAAATCGTGATCTGACATAAATTTGTTATAAAAGTATTACTGATTAAACTTTAAAAATGATGTAGCTTTATGTTATGAAAGCTAAAGTTAGGGTTAGGGTTCATCAAGACTTATGGACAAGTAAAGTTGAGTATCATAAGCATAACAGTGAAAATGTATCCCATGCTGTTTGATGATTTTACCAATTGGAAGCATATAAACTGGAAACTTTGATCAAGCACTAAACCTTGTGTTTCTCTACAAGAAGCCCTTTAATTGAATCCATCAACCATGTTGTGTTCCCTGGATCACTGCAAGCCTTTCTAAGAGAACAATATGATCAACTATATCAAGAAGCATCACTGAGAAGAAAAGAGCAGAAATAAATTTACTATCTGAGGCCATGTAAATATCATTAGTAACTTTCATCAGTGCTGTCAGGCAGCACTGTCTGCCTTTTCACAAATCGATGTTCTTATTTTAGAATGTGATGGTTGGAAAAAAATGCACTAAATCTCACAAACTGAGCACATTATCAGATTATTGTTGCGCAAAGTTTCTGGTAAATTATTGTTCTATTCAGTTGGAATCATATTTGTCTTAATGAGATTTGCTTTTTTTAGGTTACTTTTTTATCTGTTTGTTTGTGGAGAGTGTACCACTGTAATGGGTTTGGTATAGTATAGTACAGAAGCTACAAAAATAACACATCACTTAAAGTATTTTAGGCATATATACAAAGTGGAAGAGCTTATAAAATGTATACATTTTTGATCATTTTCAATAAACATGCTATCATGCTTCTGGTTCATAGTTTTACATTTGGAGTTTTTAGAGATGTAACTATTACTATGTAATATAATGTGCTATTTAATGTATTATTATTATTATTATTATTATTATTATTATTATTAACTAGTTATTTTATAAAGCATCTGATTTACCAAATGTTAGTTAAACTTGTAATAATACAAGCATTATTACAAGTTATATACTTAGGAATTTAAAAACAACACTTTTTCTTGCTAAAATAAATGGAACTTGACCAGTGCTTATGTCTTAAAAGGATTTATGTCTCTCTTTTTCCAGTTTGGTAACGAAGCTCAGCAACTTGAATGGGCCAAGCGAGAGAGTGAGCGGGCAGAGCGAGATCGACTGAAAAGGCTCAGGCAACAGGAACAGGAGGACCTGGAGCTGGCCATTGCCCTTAGCAAGGCAGAGATGTCTAATGCATGACATCTAAATCTAACATGCATCTAACTCAGATGACATTATAATATGAACACCCCTACACACCCACACACACACCCACACACACAACCTTGCACCACCATACTTAACAAATAGCTGCAAAACTTGTTTGGATGCATGACAAAAAAGTGATTTAATATATGACATGAGGAAGAGGAACTTTTGAAGGATGTATACACTGCGTATTAATTACCACTTTAGTTCTGGATATCAAGACTGATACATTAACAAAGTCAAGCAGACAAAACAATTTACCAGGATTTGAGTCTACAGCAGCTCTTTTTCTGGTACTTTCACAATGTGAAAAAACAGCCTGTCAGTTCATCTGGAATTGAGCAACAAAGAAGCTAACAAAGATGTAGATTTGTGTCAAACTCAAAAGGAGAGTGTTTTCTCTTCTAACATTTGATAGAATTTGGCATTTAGTTTTTGTGCATAATGCCATAAAAAAGGGATTTAACAAGAAAATAGGGTTTAAGAAAATTAGATGATTACTAATAACAGTAAGACATAACCAAGAGGAGAGATATCAAGATTTGAAGGACTCTAAAATCTTTATCTGATATACAGAAATGAGGTAGATATTCATTTTTCACTCTGTTTTTAGAGTGCTTTCAAAATAGCTTGATAGTCCTCTTTGTGCCACACAAAACTAGCACAGGATCTCAAGCAAGACAGAATTGTTCAGAAATTCCAAAGTACCAGAGCTCTCTAGGGACATAAGGGGTTGAAATCAGTTATTTCCATACAGCTGTGGAGGACTGCAAGGCACAAACCCAAACTGAGTTGGGCACAAGCCAGCCAGGTTGGGTTTGTGCCCAGGCCCAATCTCAATCCCAGCCTCAGGCCCAACTCAGGTTGGGCTTGTGCCTTGCTGTCCTCCAAAGCTCCAAAACTTGTGAGAGGACACCACAAGGAAAGTCCTGCCCAAAGACACAATGACTGAGAAGGACAGAGCAGCGGTCAGACCTGTGTTGTCCCTCCCACAGGTTATAAGGCAAACTCATACCTTCTGAGACACCATTCCCCAATCCCAAACATTTCCTGATTTAGATCAAATATATTTGTATTTGTATTGTATAAGATTTTATTCATTATTTTTTTAAATTCAAAATTCAGCAAACATTGTAATATTTGGTAGAATTGCTGTGTAAACTATACACAGGGTCAACGCTAGTAGATTCTGTTTTGTTAGTATGACAAGGATGAGGCAGGAGGTTAACATGTACTTTACATGTACATGTACTTTACTTCACATCACAACTTCCACATATATATTGGTTAATATGTTACACGTCAAGATAACTGTACATAACATCTCCCCCTTTTGAGGAAGAGAAAAGGAAATAATCCGTCATCAGTTGAGATCAGAGCTTTGTGATTATCACAACTTTGTTGTTCTATATATTTTTACTCTATTTGCCCTAAGCTTTAAATTTTTGGGTTGATGTTTGATAAGTCACTTTAATAATTCCGCATAATATTCTTCCCTCACGTTGTTATTTTTTGGGATGTGCCCGAGTTCAGCCCATCTTTCACATCTTTGTGACAAGAAGAGGCTAACCTAAACAGTCACAGTAATTTTTTGACTGGCTTTTAGTCGAGTATTGAGAAATGTAAAGTTCAACATAGAGCTGGCACTATTTTGGGATGCTGTTCTCAGGCTTACAAGTTAATGCAACAATGGCAAAACACTTAGACACAGTTGGATCAGAGAACAGAACATGTCTCCAAAAATAAGGCATTTGTTCCAGAGCTCATTTGTAAAAACTATATTCTCACTGTTCCTCGTCAGGTGGATTTTCAGCCCATGAAAGTCCACCTGATGATGGTATAGAACTTGTTTTGTCTTCACAAGGTTTTTGCTTTTATTCTGTGGTTGCAACACATGTTCATCTTTGGGACACAGAACCTCCTATGATGGTCGGGATATTTCCATGCTGTACTTGCATTAATGTTTGCTAAGAGAAAAAATTCACTTTCAGGCACCTAGAAATAAGTGATGGATAAACCAGACAAAGTGGGGTCCAGAATTCTCATACTGTATATCTTGAAGAATTTTTTTTAGATTTTATCATAATGCTACACAAGTATGATGTGTGCTTGAAGTGATGCCAATATCCACAAGGTGAGAGGCAGAGTAACAGTTTTTTCAGTCTGAACTCCTGACTCTGAAAGAGCAGTAAAAAAAAACTTTTTTGAGAATTTTTTTCTTTACTCTGGTGTTTAGCAAATAAAAATAATTTTGGTAAAAAAGGAACTGTTTAGTCTGATTTAACAACAGAAATTAAAAGGGGGGAATTGTTTTGCATCTCTTTGAATGTAAATATCTGGTTTCAACTGTATATTGATTCCAGCTTGGCTGCATCTTGGAACCATCCCAGAACAAGTTGGGACATCAAAGCTGCAAACATTTGTCAGCTCGATCATGCCCTTCACCCACAGAGTGTATTTATAAACAGCGGCCAACCTCCTGAACCCCAATCACCACCCTGAGGATGACTCTCATCCCTGCAAAGGACTCAAGATATCTGGCTTTCTCTACTGAACATTATGCGTGTGACCCACAAAAAATGTTCCACACGGGACTTTCCTCAAGCCTGGAGCTTTCCTCTTCACACTCCTAAGTATTGCATTCCAGGGTATGTTCTTTGGCAGTATTTGTTCTTTTTTTGTTTTTCTGAGTAAACAAAGTGTGCATACCTCAACAAGTGCTACCCTTTCATCAGAGTTGTGACTTTTTTGCAGGAACTTATATTAGTTTGTTTATGTGCTGTATAACTTGCTGCATTGAAATTACTACAACAAATAGTCCAGGGACTGGAAATTCCGTCTGAGGCGTTTTCAGATTGTTCGATATCAGAAAAGCACTATTTTGGTTCTTTTGGTGATACCGTGTAATATCAGGAAAACATGCAACAATATGGTGAATGTTGCAATAATGATGTGATTTGCAATGAAAATACAACCATTTGAAATATTACCATTTTTTGTTCACAACAGTTCTAGACCCCCAAATAATGGGTCCATTCAGTCCAGTGGGTTAGGGTCTGATTCTGGGAAAGAAAAAAAAATCTATTTCAAGGTTTGGAAAGGTTTTGGTTTCCAGTGATTTCTGAGTTTTGGCATCAGAATGTATCATGAATTACCTTTCCAACTCATTACCTTTTAAATCATTTTCTGCTGCATGCAACAAATGTCACAAAATACATTACTGGGGTAGGGAGTCTGAATGCATGGTTATTCAATAATTAGCTCAATTTCAAGCAGTTCCTGACAGTATGTGTATTATGTGATATATATTGTTCAGATCGACTAGGTAGGCATTAGGGATGGTATGTAAAAATGCTATGGTTCCATGGTATATACAAAAATGTAAAACAGAAGTATGTAATTTCAACCTTTTGACAAAATAAGCACTCTCTGGTTTTTATATTCTACTAAGCTTACTTTCCTACAATACTGGTTAATTTCAGTTTTGGCTTTAATTTACCTCAAAATATGCTAAGCTAACTTACTACAGTGAAGAATATGAATTGAAATCATTTTGGTGAGAGATGATGAGGAGACCAAACACACCTAGAAGTGTTCAGGTTGTGTCTGGTCTGATAAGTGAACAGCAACCTCAAAAGAAGGTTTTATTATTTACTTTACACAGCAATATCTTTGTTTATTATTTAGCTATATATTTACCCCATGATGATACAAATGCATGATTTGAATTTTTTGCTTTTATTAATTATTTGTGTCCTGCAAATCACATTATTTCTCGCAGCTAGCGGCGTTCTTCATCGACGCACGAGCCGAGTGATCCACCGCTAAGATAAAGCCAGACTTACAGTGGGTATGGAAAGTATTCAGACCCCTTTAAATTTTTCACTCTTTTATTGTAGTCATTTTTCATATTATTTCTCATGAATGTGCAAGTAATTCATGAGAATTATTTTTTTTTTCCATTTTGACAGAAAAAAACAACAAAAATTTAGAATTTTTTTTTACAAATGTATTAAAAAAACAAACAAACTGACATATCACACAGTCATAAGTATTCAGACCCTTTGCTCTTAGACTTATTTAGTAGAAGCACCCTTTGAGCTAGTACAGTCTTGAGTCTCCTTGGGAACAATGCCACAAGCTTTTCACACCTGGATTTGGGAATCCTCTGCCATTCTTCCTTGCAGTTCCTCTCGAGCTCCCTCCGGTTGGATGGTGAACGTTGGTGGAGCCATTTTCGGGTCTCTCCAGAAATGTTTAGTTGGATTTAGGTCAGGGCTCTGGCTGGGCCAGTCAAAAATGGTCTCAGAGTTGTTCTGAAGCCACTCCTTTGTTATTTTAGCTGTATGCTTTGGGTCATTGTCTTGTTGGAAGGTGAACCTTCGGCCAAGTCTGAGGTCCTCAGCAATCTGGAAGAGGTTTTCTTTCAGGATATCTCTGTACTTGGTCGTATTCATCTTTCCTTCAGTTGCAACCAGTCGTCCTGTCCCTGCAGCTGAAAAGCATCCCATAGCATGATGCTGCCACCACCATGTTTCACTGTTGGGATTGTATTGGGCAGGTGATGAGCAGTGCCTGGTTTTCTCCACACATACTGGTTAGAATTAACGCCAGAAAGTTCAATCTTCATCTCATCCAACCAGAGAGTCTTATTTCTCAAAGTCTGGGAGTCTTTCATGTGTTTTTTGGCAAACACTATAAGAGCTTTTGATGTGTCTTGCACTGAGGAGATTCTCCCGTTGGGCCACTCTGCCATAAAGCCCCGACTGGTGGAGGGCTGCGGTGATAGTTGACTTTGTGGAACTTTCTCCCATCTCTCTACTGCATCTCTGGAGCTCAGCCACAGTGATCTTTGCCTTCTTCTTTGCCTCTCTCACTAAGGCTCTTTAGCTGGACCGTCAGATTTAGGAAGCGTTCTGCTCATCCCAAGCTTCTTCCATTGAAGGATAATGACGGCCACTGTGCTCTTAAGAATCTTAGGAACAAGGCATAGAATTGTGTCTTGCAGAGCTCACTGGGCAGTTCCTTCCACCTCATGATTCTCATTTGCTCTGACCTGCACTGTGAACTGTGAGGTCTTACGTGTGCCTTTCCTAATCAAGTCCAATCAGTTTAATTAAACACATCTGGACTCCTTAGAAGGAGCAAAATCTCGAGGAGGATTGGAAGTAATGGACTGCATGCGTGTTAAATATGAGTGTGTGAATACTTATGGCCACATATGTTATGGCCATAATACCGTAACTGTAAAACAGTTTTTCTTTTTTGATAAATTTGAATTTTTTTTTTTACAGTTCTAGTTTTTATCTGTCAAAATGGGATTAGTGTACATTTATGAGAAATAATATCAACTTTTTGATTTTAGCAAATCGCTGCAAAGAAACAGAACATTTTAAAGGGGTCTGAATACTTTCCATAACCATTGTGTATAGCACTTTTCAACCCTCAAAGGGCTCTCAAATAAGTTTTACAATGAAATCAGTCAATCCCATTCACACAAACATTCACACGCTGATGACAGAAAGCTACTGGATTGTAACCACAGCTGTCCTGAAGCAGTCTGACAGAAGTCATGTTTTATTGTTATTGTTGGTCATAGCTGTGCCTTCTGATCAGCGCTAGCAGGCGAGGCGTTCATTAGAATGGTACAGTTTTTTATTCTCAACATATGAAGCTTATAATAGAAATTTGGTCACTAATTAGTGACCAGAGTTAGTGGGGTCCACAATTCTCATCTTCCTGTTTGAGTTTCCTGATGCAGGTCCTCAGACATCATAGTGTGTCTTATGAATCAGAAAACACGTTGCTGGGCATTTTTACCATCAACACTTGTGAAAGATGCTACTGGCTGACTGAGCAATAGATCAGTAAGACACACCTTTTTGACTAACTGACTGCTGTAAAGGTATCAAGTGTTGAGAGATTTAAGAGATATAACATGGGGAGTAAAACTAAATTTAAACCTTCACACATCTGGTCAGAAGCCACTTAAAATGTGTCTTAATATTTGTGAAAAAAAGTACAGTACTTTAAACCTATTGAGTGGTTTTTGTCCTCAAAGTCATCACAAAGCTGATGTGTTGTAACCAAATTCTGATATGGTAAAAATGGTTAGCTATACATTTATATATTTGCATAGCCATATTGTCTTTTGTGGTTAATTTCAGTTTTTGTTGTATTTTATTTTAAATTATGCTGCTTGCCAGCTGAGCTAACTTATTGACCAGCAGTGAACTAAACTGTATTTTGTACTTGAATGCTCAGTGTTTGCATTTTTTTCGTCCTTGCTGATTGTGCTGTCTGAGTCCGATGTTCACCTGTACGCAGTTTACAGGAGGAATGTCATTTTGTCCAATACTGAGTGGTATGTTTGAGCTTTCAGAAGGATTGCATCACATTGTGACCTTGAGAACATCATTGAGTCTTTACTGAGACATTCTGCTACGTAGAAACATAAATTGTCTTTTGCAGATTGTGTATCATTTGATCTCAAGTTTTTCTCATGGTCATAATCTGGTATGACAAAAGGATAAAATAAAGGTAAAAATTAACTTATGCATACCATTTATTAAAACTGTGAACTTGCACCTCCAAATTGTTGGAGTTTCAAAACAAAAACTGAAATTAATGTTACATGTTTTATTGTTATTGTTGGTCATAGCTACTAATTACTAATAAACAGAAACATAAAGAGACTAATAGTAACTATCAAGCATTTAAACAGATAACATCTTTTGCTGTATGGCATATGTAGAAATTGTTGAAGAAATTAAATGTTACTGAACATTTTAAATGTCTATAAGATGCTTTGCCATGTTTGCAGTGCTGCCTGTTTATTTTTTAAGTTACTTTAGCACAGCTTCCATAATGAACTCTTCTTCAGTTTTTCCTGTTTATCTGCTGCTTATGCAAAATACAACCAAACAACAAGCTTTTTACCTTTGTACCAGAGAATGTCAAAGGTTCTTGGACATACTTGCCCTATTACAGAGAGTTTTAAATTTTTGACTCCAGCTCACTGTTACAAATGGCAGCCATTATTCTTAAAGTGACGGCTAAAGGGGATGGGCTGAGTCTGTCTGCAGCGTTATTGTGTGAAAGTGTGATTACTTGGGTTGCTTGCTAAGCAGCTTAGTTTATAGTATGATGTGAATAAATATCTTTAAAAAATAATTTTTAAATATATAAAATGATTTAACAATCATTGAATATTGATTATTTGACAACCCTATGTGTATCTATACATATACAATAGAAGAAAAACAATAGAAGACAAAAGTCTTCTATTGTTTTTCAGCCTATTTCCTAAAAACTATTTATTTGTGTGACCTCAGACCTGCTTTCTTGTAAAAATCCAATATTATCTTTTTATTCTGCTTAAGTTGCATATTAGTTTGTTTGTTGAAATTAATTTGGTTGTTTGGTAAAATACATCAATGTATGTGTTGTCTGAGAATAAGTTTTCTTGATAGAAAAACAAAATGGTAAACAGTTCTTCCTGGTTACTCCTATATTTAAAAACATAGAAAAAGGCTTGATCATTTTGACTTGATAACACCAGAGAAGAACAATGTTTTGATATTATACTGCTGTTTTTTTAGTTTTCTTGTAGATTTTTTTGACCAACCTGCTTCAGAAAAAAAAAAAAAACAACATTTTAGGGTTAAAGCAAAAATTCCAGTATTCTTAATTTTTCCAGCTATTATGCTAACATTATGTCAGTACCTTTAAATATTAGTGCCCTCTGTGTACTACTATCATTATTCTACCATTCTATCATTACTGGGCCGTTCTTTCCTTTGTTCCTACATTGTTTTATCATCAAAAACCATAATATAAACCATTATATTTGATATAAATATAAAAGTTTGCAGTGCTGCCTGTTTATTTTTCAGTTTCAGTTATATATTTTATTATATAAGATATAATAAAATATAATGGTTTTATATTTATGTATTTGTGATTGGTTTTTTTAAGTGGGGGTGTGCTTGTGTGTGTGTGTTGTACACACATTCAGGTGTTTTCAGGTGTTGTGTTTGCTTCAAATTCTTGCAGACCCTCCACACCATAACAATGACTTTTGGAATCTACTAAAACTTTACTACACTTAAATATCCACACATTCAAAAAATTACAATAAGATGACAAATGAAGATTAAAAAAAAACAACACGGTTTTATTTCAAATTCTTTAAAGTACGTTTAATGTACAATGCTCACATTTGTATCCTCTGAAGTAGACTTGATCATTTTTGATTTATTTTTCAAAAATGTTCTTTACAATGGGGATAAAAAAGTTGAGTTGTCTTTTTTAAGATGCATTCTGTGTTTGTATGTGAAGATTGGCTGAAGGTAAATGGTTAGAATAGTTAGGTTTACTTTGAAGACATAATTATTTTTTCCTCTGTGCAAAATAGAATAAATATTTAAGTTAAAGGAACTTAGAATGTTGTTTAATTTGTGCTGTACTTTGTATTTGTATTTTAACAGGTTTATAGTATTGAAGATTTTTTTTTTTTTTTAAATTATAAAATGTAAAAATTCCATCTGAAATGATCTATTTTTTCATACAAAATGATTACAAATTTAAGAACAAATTTAAGAGCAATTTGTTTCACTATCTCTCTTCCACAAACCTTTTAACCTAAATATTCTCTAAGAACACGCAGACAACCCGTCAACAGCAATGGCCTCCCTGAAGAACCAAGAAACATATCAAATAATAGATCAGATTTGTAGCAGGCAGACTATAGACAGAGCGTAACTAATTTGAACAACGCAGCAGGACAAAACCCAGCTCCAGATTCTTCAAATGACATGTTGAAATATGTAATCGCTGTGGCAGCTTTTGGAACGTTGTTTGCAGCCCTTAAGAACTGTTGGATAAGATTTAATTTTTCTGGACGGTTTGTTTTGAACATTGGCAAGCTTGCATCTGGTATGACAGTATTAGGAATCTTAGCAAGGTTAGTCAGAAGGTAAAATCTGAGAAAACCTATACTTGAAAGACTTAAGCCCAGTTCACACTACACAACAATTTTTCCTTGATTTTAACTCACTGACTCTTCTGAGAGGGAGGGAGCCCTGGCGGTCCGATCCTCGGTTGCAGAAGCTGGCTCTTGGAACATGGAATGTCACCTCTCTGGTGGGGAAGGAGCTAGTGTGTTAGGTTGAGAGGTTCCGGCTAGAAATAGTCGGTCTCACTTCGACGCATGGTTCTGGTTCTGGAACCAGCCTCCTTGAGAGGGCCTGGACATACTTCCACTCTGGAGTTGCCCACAGTGAGAGGCGTCGGGCAGGAGTGGGCATACTTGTTGCTCCCCATCTCGGCGCCTGTACATTGGGGTTTACCCCGGTGAACGAGAGGGTAGCCTCCCTCCGCCTACGGGTGAAGGGACGGGTTCTGCTTGGCCACAGTTTGATGATCGACTTTGTCATTGTTTTGTCGGATCTGCGGCTGCATGTCTCCGACGATCGGGTGAAGAGAGGTGCGCAGCTTTCCACTGACCACTACCTGGTGGTGAGTTGGCTCCGGTGTTGGGGGAGATTCTGCGATCCTTCTCCATTGTCGAGGCAGCTTATCGGAGCTGCGGCTGCAACGTTGTCGGTGCCTGTCGCGGCGGCAACCCTCGAACTCATTTATAGACACCTTCAGTGAGAGATTCTGTCAGGCTGTAGAAGGAGTGCTATCACGCCTTTTTGGCCTGTGAGACTCCAGAAGCAGCTGATGGGTACCGGAGAGGGAAGTGGCATGCAGCTTGGGTGGTTGCTGAGTCAAAAACTCGGGCGTGGGAGGAGTTTGGAGAGGCCATGGACAAAGACTTCCGTACGGCTTCGAGGCAATTCTGGTCCACCATCCGGCGTCTCAGGAGGGTGAAGCAGTGCAGCACCAACACTGTTTATAGTGGGGATGGTGTGCTGCTGACCTCTACTCGGGATGTTGTGGGCAGAATATTTTGAAGACCTCCTCGATTCCATCAACATGCCTTCCATTGAGGATGCTGAGTCTGGGGACTCTGGTTTGGGCTCTCCAATCTCTGGGGACGAGGTCACCGAGGTGATTAAATAGCTCCTCGGTGGCAAGGCCCCGGGGGTGGATGAGGTCCGCCCGGAGTTCCTTACGGCTCTGGTGTTGTAGGGTTGTGTTGGCTGACTCGACTCTGCAATATTGCATGGACATCGGGGGAAGTTCCCCTGGATTGGCAGACTGGGGTGGTGGTCCCCCTGTTCAAAAAGGGGGACCGGAGGGTGTGCTCCAATTATAGGGGGGTCACACTCTTAAACCTCCCTGGCAAGGTCTATTCAGGGGTTCTGGAGAGGAGAGTCCGTTGGATAGAAGAACCTCAGATTCAGGAAGAGCAGTGTGGTTTTTGTCCTGGTCATGGAACACTGGACCAGCTCTACACCCTCGGCAGGGTCCTGGAGGGTGCATGGGAGTTCACCCAACCGGTCTACATGTGTTTTGTGGACTTGGAGAAGGCGCTCAACCGTGTCCCTTGGGGAGCCATGTGAGGGGTTCTCCAGAGTATGAGGTGCCGGGCCCTTTGAGATGGGCTGTCAGGTTCCTGTCTTTCCGGTGAGAGTTGGACTCCACCAGGGCTGCCCTTTGTCACCCATTCTGTTCATTACAGAATGGACAGAATTTCTAGGCACCGCTAAGGTGTTGAGGGGATCCGATTTGGTGGCCTTAGGATCACATCTCTGCTTTTTGCGGATGATATGGTCCTATTGGCTTCATCAGGTTGTGATCTGCAGCTCTCGCTGGAGCGATTTGCAGCAGAGTGTGAAGCGGCCGGGATGAGGATCAGTGCCTCCAAATCCGAGGCCATGGTCTTGAGCCAGAAAAGGGTAGAGTGCCTTCTCCGGGTTGGGGGAGGGGGATGTCCTGCCACAAGTGGAGGAGTTCAAGTATCTCAGGATCTTGTTCATGAATGAGGGAAGAAAGGAGCGGGAGATCGACAGGCGCACCGTCTACTGTGAAGCGGGCACTGTACCGGTCTGTCATGGTGAAGAGAGAGCTGAGTCAAAAAGCGAAGCTCTCGATTTACCGATCGATCTACGTTCCCACCCTCATCTATGGTCATGAGCTTTGGATCATGACCGACAGAACGAGGTCACGGATACAAGTGGCTGAAATGGGTTTTCTCTGCAGGGTGGCTGGGCTCTCCCTTAGAGATAGGGTGAGAAGCTCAATCATCCGGGAGGAACTCAGAATAGAGCTGCTGCTCCTTCACGTCGAGAGGGGCTAGTTGAGGTGGCTCGGGCATCTGGTCAGGATGCCTCCTGGACGCCTCACTGGTGAGGCGTTCCGGGCACTTCCCACCGGGAGGAGGCCCCGGGGAAGACCCAGGACACGCTGGAGGGACTATGTCTCTGAGCTGGCCTGGGAACGCCTTGGAAATCTACAGTATAGTTAAAATTTTGCATTGATTTCCTTAACAGTGTTATAAATCATTATGAACATTAATTTCTAAAAAATAAATTCCATATTATTCTACAAAGTAAATAAAACATTTAAAAAGCATTTAAACTGTTTTATTAACCTTCTTAACTGTAAAACACTAATAATAAAGATTTCATGTTTTAGTCTGCTCGATTATTCTATAAATATCTATTCATTCTCGTAAGCACGGTAAAGTTTTTTTCGTTTTTCCTAAACTTGCTGTGAAACTGAAAGGGAGGGGTGATAATGGTGAGCGTTTATTGGAAACTAAAGGCGGAAACAAATCCAGCAGGTGGGAGGAACTAGGAGGTGTCAGTCTCAGACAGGTCATAGGTCAACTGTATGCAGTCCTACTTTCTCCTTACACTGTTAGAATTCACACTGAGCAAACTATAATTTTGGTTGTCAAAGTATCAAAAACTAAAAAGATCTCAAATCATCTCATGCAATATTCCTTTATAAACTTAAGTTTCTGAATCAATCAGTTACTAATTTTCAGTCTAGTAAACCATGCTTATTAAACACATAGCAGACAAACAAACATTCACTCCAACATGAAACAGACACAAACAAACCTTGGGCACCATCAGAATTATGGAGTCAGTCAAAATTTCATCACAGTCAAAAATGTCCAGTCAGTCCTCGTTGTGTTTATTTTTCTTAAATTGTAATTACCGAATTTATTAAAATTGTCTTTCTTTTAACAACATATTTTAATGTTTGAATTCAATGGCAATATAAATGATCATGTTTTAAGGTTTATCCATTCAAAAGAGATCTCAATATAATTTAGGTGCACAGCAACAAATTGATTATGTTCCTGCTGAAGCACTTCATTAATTAAAAAAAACAGATTTTGTTAGTTCCAGGAAAACAAAAGGTCTTTTTAATTGCTCTAAAGTCAAATTTATCACAGCTGTAATTTATAAGAATTTTCTTCTGTTCAGTTTAAATGCAACCAAATATATGGTATACCAAAATATTATAATCACTGCAGTATTAATGATCTTTAATTCTTAGTACTAAAAAATATTTTGTTTATTTTGTATTATTTATGTAACTACAGCATAGATTTTCAAAAATGGAGAAAAACTTTTTTTTACCCTCAAATGTTTTCAAAATGTTTAGAAGTCAAGGGACACTGTTATTTTATGTAGGACCACTTAATAATTCTCATCGATAACGTTGTATTCACTGTCTGTGTCTACAACGATTCAGCTTTTAAATTATTTATTTATTTATTTTAAAGCATTTATTTCAAAACCATTTTTTCCTAGAATGTTCTCTACCTGTTTTACTTGTTATATTTCAATGGCATAATTTTGTTAGTTCATTGCAGAACTAAAGTTATTGCAATTTCCCTTCACAGTTTCTCAATCTATGGCTCATGGACCCTTAAAGGATCTTTAGTATTGGTCCTTCTGTCAGCGTTAATAGTCATTCTTCTTTTTCTCGCTAAAGAATTTCTAAATGTTAACAGGGTAAGTAGCAAGCAGTCTTTGTTGCAGTGGCAGTTGGGGTGTGTGTGTGTGTGTGTGTGTGTCACTGCTGTGTGTGTGTATAACTTACCTTAAACATCTCTTTTCGCTCCTCTCGCTGCCCTCTTGGTGTCGCTGCAGTGAAATCCTCCAAATCTCTCTCCTCTGGCTCCCAGTCAGTCCAACTGGTTCTGGCATTGGATCTTTGGGTTGTCCAGATTGTCCCCCAGTCAATGTCCATGTTGTCCACAGATGAAACAAGCATCAAACAGTTCAGAGTCTTCTTCTCTCACAGCTCTGAAGCTTTGTTTAGCTTTTCTTACTGGACCTGATACCTGTCCAGTATCAGGACAGCAGACCAGCGGAAGTTGTTAAAGCTCAGTCGCACACAGTATTCAGTCCAAATGTCCACCAGGAGACCGACAGTTGTCCCCTGAATGGAAATGTTTCATCAGTTCTCCAGTGTCAAAAAAATTAGGATCAACAGACACTAAAGTGCCTGGAGGTGATGTAGGTTTTCTTGATCTTCTTGATTCTCTGGATCTTCTCGGTCACTTTCATCTGGTCCATGGGAGGACATGTTTGAGGAGTTGAGGTCAGAGGTCAGATGCACTGCAGTGAGGCTCAGACAGAGGGAAAGAGAAGAAGCAAGTAGAAATTGATTAGGCTTGTTTTATTGGGAGGCTGGGAGTTGTTTTCTTTGTTTTTTCTATACATATGTATTTATGACTCTTATTTTAATCTTTTGCAAGTTCATATAGTTTTAGTCATTTATTATCCATCCAGATTATGGCTCCCGTTTGTGGAATGTTTTGTCAGAGAATCCTGATGTCATGATCTGTGTTTTTCTGTGTTTATTTCAAGTTTTCTGTGTCTCTGTGTTGTTCTGTTCTCCCCTCGATTACTCCCAGGTGTTTCTCGTTCCCTAATTACCTCCTGTGTATTTAGTGTCACCTGTGTGTTTGTCGGGTCCTCGTCTCATTCTGACTTCTAGTCTGTCATCTTTGTACCCAGTCTGTCGTCTCGTCCATTTGTGTAACGGTTGCTACCGGCGTTGAGCCCTGGCTTCCGCTCAGCCGTGCTGCCCGTTGGTTGGACTGTGTTTGCTGGACATTCATTATTAAAATCATTTTTTATCGCATCCTGGGTCTACAGCGTCTGCCTCACCACCTCAACGCCACCATTTCTTGACACCTGAGGGCTAATTGTTTTTACAGTTCTTTGAGCTGCTTTTAGTAAGAAAAGGTTCCTCAATTGATTGATCCTTTTAGGGAATGAAATCATTTGTTTATGCAAATACGCAAAAAGAACAAACACTTTTTTTTTTCAAACATATTAAGGCCTGTAATTTATCCACAAAAGATTTATGTTCAGTATTTTTATTCTTTATTCGTTTTCTCCTGCTTTTTTTTTCAATATTTCATTATCATATAGTCAAACAATTCACCCTGAGGAGGAGATTGTGTTCTGGAGCCATGTAGACCCATTCTTCCTGAATTGGGTGGGATTTCCTCTTTCGACAGCAAACGTCTTCGTAGAATCCAACAAATCAGCTTTTTGGTCGCTCTGCCGCTTAATCCTCTAAGAGGGGCCTTTATTTCCGATAAAGGTCTTTAGGATTCGCTAAAGGTTTAGTTCCCTCGATTTAGAAATCCAAAACTCAAGAAAATACCTTCCTTATTTACTGATAGGACTCTAACCTAGAAACCCGTAGTTCCTTTAACCCAGTTTAGGACTCGAACCCAAACAATTGGAGGGACTCTAACCCACCATCCTTTATATATATAAAAAAATTCCCTTCTCACCCACCGCGGGTGGTTCTTATCCTCTGAGCTCGGGTCCTCTACCAGAGGCCTGGGAGCTTGAGGGTTCTGCGCAGTATCTTGGCTGTGCCAAGGACTGCACATTTCTGGACTGAGATGTCTGATGTTGTTCCTGGGATCTGTTGTAGCCATTGGTCCAGTTTGGGGGTGACTGCCCCGAGGGCCCCGATGACCACAGGCACCACTGTGGTCTTCACCTTCCAGGCCCTCTCCAGTTCCTCCCTGAGGCCCTGGTATTTCTCTAGTTTCTCGTGCTCCTTTTTCCTGATGTTGCAGTCGCTTGGTATTGCTACATCTATCACAACGGCTTTCCTCTGTTGTTTATCCACTACGACAATGTCTGGTTGGTTCGCCATTACCATTTTGTCTGTCTGGATCTGGAAGTCCCACAGGATCTTAGCTCTGGCGTTCTCCGCCACCTTTGGGGGTGTTTCCCACTTTGATCTCGGGGTTTCCAGTCCATATTCTGCACAGATGTTTCTGTACACTATGCCTGCAACTTGGTTATGTCGTTCCATGTATGCTTTCCCTGCCAGTATCTTGCACCCTGCTGTTATGTGCTGGACTGTCTCAGGGGCCTCCTTGCACAACCTACACCTTGGGTCTTGTCTGGTGTGGTATATCTGGGCCTCTATTGCTCTGGTGTTTAGGGCCTGTTCCTGGGCGGCCAGGATGAGGGCCTCTGTGCTGTCCTTGAGTCCAGCTTTTTCCAGCCATTGGTAGGATTTACTGATATCAGCCACTTGGGTTATTTGCTGGTGGTACATCCCATGTAGGGGCTTGTCCTGCCATGATGGTATCTCTGGCACCTCAACCTCCGTTCCCTGTTGTCTGAGATATTCACTGAGCACATTGTCTGTTGAGGCTTTGTCCCTGATGTATTTATGGATCTTAGTTGTTTCGTCCTGGACTGTGGTTCTCACACTCACTAGTCCTCTGCCTCCTTCCTTGCGGCTCGTGTACAGTCTCAGGGTGCTGGATTTGGGATGGAATCCTCCATGCATTGTTAGTAGTTTTCTAGTCTTAATATCAGTGGCTTTTATCTCCTCCTTTGGCCAGCTAATTATTCCAGCAGGGTATCTGATTACTGGCAGGGCATAGCTGTTTATTGCGCGGATTTTGTTCTTGCCATTGAGCTGGCTTCTCAGGACTTGCCTTATTCGTTGGAGGTATTTAGCTGTGGCTCCTTTCCTTGTGACCTCATCGAGGTTGCCATTTGCTTGTGGTATACCTAGGTACTTGTAACTGTCCTCTATGTCTGCTATTGTTCCTTCTGGGAGTGAGACCCCTTATACTGTATACTGTATATATATATATATATATATTCTTTTTTTATTTTAAAAAATTCCTAGGACTTTAACCCAACTTTTCCTTTAAACACATTCAATCTCTATTCCCCAGGGTGAAAGGTTTATAGGATCCTTCACTATTTTAGATTTTATAATTTAGAATTTGCAAAGTTAATTTGTTAGCCTGAGTGAGTATCCCACCTGATAACTGTGGTTTTGAGTTTGTTGATCTCAACGCTGGAGCCGTGGATCCAACCAACAGCCCTCATCTCTCTCAAATCCTAATCAAGGTTTGAGGCTGGAGTTTAGTCCAGGTCGGCTCCTTAACACTGTTCATCAACGTCCTCGGATGTCCAGTCGAGGGATCCGGGTCACGGCACCAAATTGTTGTGGAAAAAACTATTTTAAGAAAGCACTGTTCAGGTGAAATCACTCAATCAGGTTTATTCATATATTATGCACAATACAGAGAGCTTGTAGGACAATCAATAATGAAGCAGGTCTGGATGAAAAGCTCGCCAGGCAGAGACAACACATGAGTTTTATACCAAGGATAAGAATTGAAAACAAGGGGCGAAACAGTCTGGTGCTGATGCAGCTGTAGAAAACAACTTCCAGCCTTGTACATGTAACTCAAATAGTTCTTTTGGTGAGAGTTCACAAGCATTTCATATAACATGATCAGCAGATGTTAACTTGTAGTAATTTTCCACCACAATTTCCCTGCTTTTCACAAGGTCAAATTTTATTCCATCCCACTGATTATGTAAAAGGAAATTTATACAATCTTTATGGTGAGAAGTAAAAAGTTATCCCATACATTTTAAGACATTACATATTCATTCAGTCATTGAAACATTATTCTGTACGATGAAACAAAAACATATAAGCAAGATACAAAAAACCTATCGGCATTCATCCATTCATCCCTTTATTATTGTCACTTCTGTTAGGTAGGAAAAGTTATACTGCAACCTCTCCTTGACAGGGAGACAATCCTCTATACGTTTTGTCATCTTTAAGGAAACTTATAAAGGAGAAATTTGAAATAATGTATTTGGAAGTAAAGCACCAGTGGAATACCAAACTGTTTTCTAAGTAATATTTCTAATTGCTTTAATAAGTAATTATTTTAATCCCAAATTCTGACCTGCAAAATAAGTGCATGCATTTCAATCATTAGAACTCCCTAACACATGATATTTATGAATTATTTCATTTTATGTTGCTTATGTTAATGAAAATGTAGGTTTTACACAAATTTTAATCCTAAATTTAAATATAAAGTTTATGTAATAGTAAGTCATCCTCTTATGAAAATCTAATTAAAATGTACGGTAATATAATCTCATCCACTTTGATTTTAATATAACCCATGTTATAATCTACAAGTAAAATTTTAATGTTGCCCCATCTGATTCTAATGCAGACACTTCAAAATAAAACAAAACAATTTCAAATTTAACTTCATCCTCTTTGTTCCTAAATAAACCCAAGTTATAAACAACCAAGCAACATCTGATTTCAACCTCTTTGGTCAAAATTAAACAAAGGAAAAAAAACAAGTAATTTCTGAAGTTGATTTTCTCTTTGAGTGCATACTTAAGGATAAAAAGAAAGGAGAGGGATATATTTTGTGAAACTGTAATGGTAAAAGCAGAATCAGCCAGAACCCAAAACGCAGCCACAAGAGGATGGTTAACCAAAAAGTTTTATTACAAAAGTAAATGGTGTAGAAGGGTGTGGTCACACTGGTGGGTCAGGGACGAGGAATCCACAGGGGTCAGGAGTCCAGCCGGGGGAGGGTACGGTGAATGGACAAGGGGAGATCTGTGGGGGTCTCAGGGGACAAACAGACGACAGGGACAAAATCCACCAACCAGAGGCTGAGTCGTGAAACGGTCCGGGGTCATGCACGGGAGGGTCTCAGGCAGTGAAAATCCAGAATCCAGAAGGCAGGAGGCAGGGTTAGAGACAGGCAGAGTTGCTGAACAGAGTACCTGTTCAGCAACAGGTAGTGATGTTACGTGATGTGCCGAGGCTTCGAGGCGTGTGTCGAGTAATGGAGGGGGCGTTTCCGTAAAGCGCGTATCGAAGCTTGCTTCATTTAGGGGAGGAGCCGAAAACGATGACGTCCGAAGCCTCGCTGCCCGGCTGTACCACGTGACTGCTTCGGGAAGTGGCTCAGAGTTTGGCGCGGGGTTTGACAGCTTTAGAAACCCCACAGGCTCCATTCAAAATGTGGGTTGTTGTAGGCGAGTTGCAGTCAGTTGAGAGAGTGGATAGAGTTTTGATAGTTTGGATAGCAGAGTTTGGATAGTGGTTATTTAGTTTGAGACAGTTAGTTTGGTGTTTGGAGAGTTTAGGAGAGAGATAGATAGATAGGAGATTTAGGAGCGCGAGGACAGGATAGGAGTAGGATGGAGCCGGCGAGAAAGAGGAGGATTTCCCCTATGTGGGAACATTTCGATTTGATAAGCCCTAACAAGGTAAGGTGAACTGAACATTTGCAGATGCATTAGGTTTGCTTATGAGGAACTGTATTTTTCGCTGTTTCTTATTTTCTGTAAAGGTGAGGTGTTTATTGTGCTCCAAGCAGTTGGGGTACAATAATAACACCTCATCCATGCTAAGGCACTACCGTGCCTTGCATGAGAATAGGAAGGAAACTGGAGCTTCACCCAGCCAAGGTATTTCATTACTATATTACAAACACACTATCACAATCTTTGCATGCTGATGTTTGCTTGTTGTGCAAATAAAGACATATAACAGACACTGTATTTATTCCCTTTTAACCAGCCACCAGAAAACAAGAGCTGGATGAAGCTCTAGTCTCCATGATAGTGAAGGATACCCAGCCTTTCACTATTGTGGATGACGTTGGATTCAGGACATTTGTGTCTTACCTGGATCCCAATTATGTTCTCCCTACAAGGCAGGTATGTGTGGGTCCATACATGAAACGAATGACTACATTATTGTATGTGTCACAATTCAGCAATATATATATATTTCTTCCTTTAGGCTCTGAAGGCCATGGTGGAGGCCAAATATGAGTCTGCTAAGGAGCACGCTATGGCTAAAGTAGAGAAGGTGGCTGCTGTTAGCCTTACATCAGATATGTGGACATCCATCAACATGGATGCCTACCTGGCAGTGACATGCCACTTTGTGGAGGAGAACGAAAAGCTGAGCTCAGTGTTGTTGGGAGTGCAGGCATTCCCCCAGTCTCACACTGCTGAAAATATTGCTTGTGTGAAAGCCTCCCTGATGGAGGAATGGGGAATCTCAGGCAAGGTGACATGCATGGTCACCGATGGTGCTCCTAACATGGTGGCATGCGTGAGAGAGCTGAAGCTTCGCCACCACATTTGTGTTGCTCACACCCTCAATCTTGTTGTGAAGAGGGCGCTTGACCAGCACCCTGTGCTCTCAGGCCTCCGGGCCAAAGCAAGGAAGCTGGTTGACTACTTTAGAAGCAGCACCACTGTTAAGGTATGCTCTTTTCTTTTATTCCAATATATAATGTTAATAGTTTGTCTGTACTCCTACTGCAGTGACTTAATGGCCTACTCTTCTGTATCTTTAAAGGAGAAGCTTACACAAGTGCAGCTTCAGCTGGGCATGCAAGCAACCAAGCTGATGCAGGAGGTGGAAACAAGATGGAACAGCACCTACTTGATGCTGCAACGTCTGGTGGAGTTGAGGGAGCCAGTAGGAGCGGCATTGGCTGGATTACACACTGACATTCCCTTTTTCACTGCCAGTGAGTTTGACATTGTTGTAGCGTGCCTTTCTTTACTCTCTCCTTTCTATGACGCCACCACGGAGCTCTCTGCAGAAGAACACATGTCAGCATCAAAAGTTATCCCCCTCCTGAAGATGATAGAGAAAGCCCTTCAGGAGGAAGACACCAAGTCGGCACCTGCAGTAGCAGTGGAAATAGGAGAGCAGCTCATCAGACAGCTCAGGGAGAAGCTGCACATGCTCCAGTCAATGAGCATCTTGTCGCTGGCTACACTCCTGGACCCACGATTTAAACTTATAGCATTTTTCAGCAACACAAAAGCTGCTGAAGCAGTGAAGCGCTTGACTTCAGAGTGTGCCACCGTCATCCGACGGAACACAGAAGAGAACACTCACGAGATTCCCCAGGCTTCCACCTCTCAAGAATTCACTGGAGGTAATCTTTTATATTACATTTTGAGATTACTTATTCCTATTACAACACTTACTAACATGACCTGTGGTTTCCATTTAGGTAGCAGACTTTGGCAAAGATTGGACACTAGTGTCATGGAGGCAAAGAGGACTCAAAATGTGTCAGCAGATGCCACCGTAGAGGTCCAGCGTTACCTGTCAGAGGCAAACATAAGCAGGCTGGAGAACCCCCTGGAGTACTGGGCTAATCATCGGTCACTGTACCCCTCTCTGTACAAACTTGCACTTATTTATTTATGCACCCCGGCATCATCTGTGCCATGTGAGTGTGTCTTTTCAAAGGCTGGAGAAGTAGTGTCAAAAAAGAGAAATCGTTTGAAACCAAAAACTGTGGAGAAATTGTTGTTTCTTAATAAAAATGCATGAAATCATCCAAGTTACACAAGCATTAGCCTATTCACTACCCCCTCCCTAGTTCCACAAGCACTTTCACTGTCCTCTGCCTGATTAAGCCCATGCCATTTTTCTAGAGTCACAGAAAAACATTATTACACAACATGCCATATCACATGACACTACTATTTTGGGAATAATTACACACAGAGAATACATTCAAATAATATTTTATTATACACATATGTGTATACATAATTTATGTAGACAAATGATTTCGTCCTACACCTTTTGTGAAGTCATTCCCAAGAGCCATAATAGACAAAAATTCAATGCATCACACGTGTTAAGATACAGCTGGTTGTGATTATACACCTGGCCAGTAGGTGGTTTCGTGTGCACATGAAGCTTCAAGAAATGAACCCTTTCTCGAACCAGTTGGCTCAAGTGGTTCAATGCCTCATGAGGCTTCATCTCACCATCACTAGCAACAGGACTTTCAACAGCAGAAGGATTAGGCAAAAATCTATGGTCAAAAACAGGCAGGATCAGAAACCAGAAAACTCTTTGAAACATGAGACAAGGCTTGAAAGCTGTGACAGTGGCAACAGACAATCTCGCACTGAGCTGGTGACGAGCAGCTGTTTAAGTAGGGACCAGCTCAGTGCAGGTGAGGGCAATGAGCAATCAGCACAGCCAAGGCAGAGCTGAAGGGCTGGAATCATGACAGAAACAGGCATTTTTGTTTTAAGTAAAGCATAGTATTAGGAAAGTCATCCTAGTTACAATTCTAAAACAATGCATAAATTCATAAAGCATTCATTGGTCATTTAATTTCTTCAAGTTGGTAGTTCAGCATTAAAAGTTAGAAAATTGAGTTTTAATCTTTATGGAGTTAGTAAAGTTTTTGTCAAATCAGATTTTTATGCTACTTTAGTAAAAATCTCAACATGCATTACATGTTATTTATGTTAACCCCTCACTTTTGATTTTATGCACATTTTAATTTTGGTGTTACAGCCTGACGTTAGTATATTAAGGCATGTAGTTCATTTGTTTAATCTAAATCTTAAGTTCATATTTTAATGTGGTAACAGAGAACATAAATTTGTGTATTTCCTGTGCTTAACTTATAATTAACTAAGGCTAAACATCTAAACTTATCAGCTAAACTTTAATTTTATGCACATTTGAGTTATTTTAAGCTGATTTCTCTTATGCCTAGAATAATTAATTTCTAAATTATTAAACTCTTTTGAAGTGAAACAGCTAAGAATCATCATAATTAAGTTACTAAATTTCATGTGTTTCTAGGAAACCCCTCAAAAACAAAAAGATTACATGAGTGCAGTGATAGATAAGTGTCCGTTCAAAACCCAACAAGAAAACAGATTTTTCCATCTGGAAAATGTTGTAGAAACAGGAATACTGATAGTCTATCTGCTCATGAGTATTTGTTGCCTCCTATCAGAAAAGTGTTGGTACAAATCTTCACTCTCCGATTCGACCACTTGCCAGTGGACCAGCAATAGTTCTTTGAGTGGAGAGCCTTTCAGAAACTTTTAAACTAGCTGTTGCTCTGGACGTTGTCCTCTTTGGTGTCAGAAGTTGTACTACTTGATATTTGGTAGAGTGAAGTTTTGCTATTCACTCTGTTGTTTCAGATTTAGAGTTGTGATCTAGATGGATATTACAGACAGGTAGTCCTTCACAGTGGTTGGTGTGAATTCAGGTTGTTCCTTCAGGGACTTTAGCAGGTGTGTTGGTCACCAGTTACACCTGGAATAGCCTCTGGAACGGCCTCTGCCAGCGGTTGGAGTTCCAGTCCTTCCTCTGAAAATCCTTCATCACGACCCGTCAGCTGGTCTGATGGCTGCAGCAGCACTTTGGCAGGAAATGGCAGGAAGGTTTTCACTGTCTGTGAGGCTTGACAAAGCATAGTGGACAGGTTTTAGCAATAAGACAACATAATAAGAATCTTTTATTACTTTTTTCATTTTCAAAATTTTTATTATTTTTTTTAACTTTAGTTGGTGAGAATTGAGCAAAATCCAATATTTAATGGTTAAAAGGTGTGTTAGGTGGAGATTGTTTTAAAGGATTGTACCATCTCAACGTCAGCAAGTGTGAAAGAAGGGGCAGGTTACTGCCGAAGGTGCATCAGCTCTTTCATTGTCATTAGCTACAAAGTCATCATAAGCATCAGAACCAAGCCATCTGCCAAGTAATATGCTTGGATTCAATGGAGATTCCAATTCTAAAGCCAGGTAAAGAGCAGTCAAATCCAGTAAGTTAAACACCTATTGCTTTAAATTCACATATATGTAAAATAATGGAGAGAATGATAAATGAAAGATTGAGCTACTTTGTTGAGAAGAGGGGATATTTACCAAAATTTCAAAGTGGATTTAGAAAAGGTAGAAACACTATGGACCTATTCTATGTTTAGAACATGAAATCAGAAAAGGGCAAGTTCATAAGGAGAGTGTGGTGACTGTTTTCTTTGATATAGAGAAAGCTTATGATATGATGTGGAAAGAAGGTTTTTTAATTCAATTTTTTTTTAAAGGGAATTAGTGGATCAATGTTTTACTGGATAAAAGATTTTTTACAAGATAGATCAATATAAGTAAGTATAGGACAACATTTGTCAGAAAAACCTTTTTGTTGAAAATGGTACACCTCAGGGAACTATAGTGAGTCCTTTGTTTTTTTTCATTATGATTAATGATATGTTTGACAATTTGGAGAGTGGAATGGGGTTTTCTTTATTTGCTGATGATGGAGCAATCTGGAAGAGGGGTAAAAATTTAAATTTCATTGTTAAAAAGATACAAGTAGCAATTAATAATATAGAAGACTGGTCTTTTAAATGGGGATTTAAAATTTCTATAAACAAAAGCTTTATTTTCTGTGGTTTAGGAAGAAAGTATCTGAAAATTTAATTCTGCAAATATATAATCATGAGTTAGAAAGGGTAAAAGAATTTAAGTTTTTGGGTTTATGGCTGGATGAAAAACTTACTTGGAAAATTCATATTCAAAAAGTAATGGATAAATGTAAGAGTTTGAAATGTAATGAAGTATTTGGTGGGGAGTGAGTGGGGTGCTGAGAGAAAAGCATTGAAAGCAATATATACTGGTTTAATAAGGTCTGTGTTTGATTATGGCAGTATAGCTTTTGGATCAGCATCAGCAACACTACACAAAAATTTAGATAATATTCAGTATCAAGCTTTGAGGTTATGTACAGGAGCTGTCAGAACAACTTCATCGTCAGCTTTACTAGTAGAAATGGGAGAGATGCCACTTCATCTCAGAAGATTACAGTTAAAGTCAATTTATTGGTGTCATTAAAAGGGCCATAATGGAAATCATCCATGTCAAGAAATTTTAAAACTTAGTTGGAAAAATAGAATTTAAATTCTTTTGGCTGGGAGATAGAAAACATTATAAAAGACTTTGATTTATCTCCTATAAATATCAAACAGTTCCTCTTTCACCAGTTCATCCGTCTCTATTTCCTAGTAGTGTTGTTGATTTTACTTTGTTGAAGAAAAGGAAAAAAAGAAAACCTTTTAGATCCATATTCAGTACAATCATATTTAGACAATAAGTACTATGGATATGTCTAAGTTTATACAGATGCTTCAAAAAGCTCAAATAGCAATAATGGGGTGTCATTCATTGTTCCAGAATTCAGTATTAAAAATGTAAAAGAATTACTGATGGAGGATCAGTTTATACAAGAGAGATGATGGGAATCATTTTGACTTTAGGATGGATTGAGGAAGTTCGTCCACTAAGAAAAATATGTTCTGATTCAAGTTCATCATTATAGTCATAAAAAAATAATCATTCTATTAGCAGACCAGACCTTTTATTAGAGATTCAGTTATTAATTTATAGAATTGAGGCAATGGGTTTATTTGTTATTTTTACATGGATAACATCACATGTATAAGGAAATGAGTTGGCAGATAAAAATGCAAAACAAGCTACAAAAAAATAGTTATATTGATATATTGGTACCATTTAGTAAAGAAGAAATTAAATCTATTATTAAACAAAAGGTTAAGGAAAGATGGCAGAAGCAGTGGGAAGAAGATAGAACTGGTAGGTGGCTTTACAGTATTTAAAGAAAAGTTAGTATAATGAGGAGAACAAGACGAAATAGAAAAGAGAAAACCATAATATCCAGATTACGTTTCGGTCAGACAGGGTTAAATAGTACATCATTTAAAATGGGAAAGCATCCCACAGGAAATTGTGACTTTTGTTTTCAAGAAGAGACAGTAAAGCATGTTTTGTTGTTTTGTTCTAAATATTCTATTGAGAGACGGGAATTAATGTGTCAATTACAAGAAAATAAATTACAGTTAAATATGCAAGATATTTTGGACAAAAATCCTACTTCTGAATATTTTTGTTCTTTAATGAATTACCTTAAGAAAACTAAATTGATAGAAAGGATATAAGTTTTATTCATTTAATTATTTATTTATTTCATTTGTATTATTTTTTTGTGGGAAAAATATATGTAGCGTCCAGATCCACACTCCATTCCAGTAGATGGCGGTAATGCACATCAGTAAGCTGCTTGCCAACCGTCATAAAAAACGAAGAAGAGACGTTTTACTACGTCGCGAGATAATTACGTCATGCAGCACGCGACACTAATCCATGTTCATCACGCTGAGTGTGTGGAGTCTAGCGTCAGTGTGACATTGTGCTTACTTTGAACGATGAAAGAAAAAAACAAGAGTTCGAGTAGAAAGAAACCAAAAACCGCTCAGATAAGAGGGAGCGCCGATCCAGTAAAATGCTTCGAGAAGTGGAAGAACAAGTACATGAAGGGGAGAGACCGTGTGAAACAAAGGAGAATGCAGAGCAAAAAACCCGAGTGGCAACTAGAAAGGGAGTACATCAAAAGTCTGGTGAGCAGATATGGTGACATAAACACGACGGACGTTTGTAAGTTTTCGGACTTTCCGATCTCGAAGAAGACCTTGTTGGGTCTACAGGAGGCTCAGTATCGCCAGCCCACAGAAATCCAGAGACAGACGATCGGCTCCGCTCTGCGTGGCAGAGATGTCCTTGGTGCTGCGAAGACTGGTTCCGGAAAAACTTTAGCCTTCCTCGTTCCGGTGCTTGAATGTCTGTATCGTCAGCAGTGGAGCTCAATGGACGGCCTCGGTGTCCTCATCATATCACCAACCAGAGAACTCGCCTATCAAACCTTCGAAGTTCTCCGCAAAGTAGGCAAAAATCACGAGTTTTCCGCAGGGCTCGTCATCGGGGGTAAGGACCTTAAGAGCGAGTCAGAGCGGATATCCGGCACCAACATTGTGATATGCACCCCGGGGCGGCTGCTGCAACACATGGACGAGACAGCCTCCTTCCATGCTAGCAGCTTGCACATGCTTGTCCTCGACGAGGCGGACCGCATCCTCGACATGGGCTTTGCAGACACGCTCAATGCCATAGTGGATAACCTGCCCAAGTCACGACAGACCCTGCTGTTTTCCGCCACACAGACCAGGAGTGTGAAAGATCTGGCCCGTCTTAGTCTCAAGGATCCAGAGTTTGTGTGGGTTCACGAGAAAGCCAAGTTCAGCACGCCGGCTACCTTGGAGCAGAGCTACGTGGTGTGTGAGTTGCACCACAAAGTGAACATGCTGTATTCCTTTATTAGAAGCCACCTGAAGAAGAAGATTATTGTGTTCTTTGCCTGTTGCAAAGAGGTTCAGTATCTGTTTCGAGCCTTCTGTCGTCTAAGACCTGGGACTCCCATCCTGGCGCTGCATGGAAAGCAGCAGCAAATGAAGAGGGTGGAGGTCTACAACAATTTTGTCAAAAAGCAGAGTGCAGTCCTATTTGCCACTGATATTGCTGCTAGAGGCCTGGACTTCCCTGCTGTCAATTGGGTGCTGCAGTTTGACTGTCCAGAGGACGCAGACACCTACATCCACAGGGTTGGCCGCACAGCTAGGTACAAGGAGGGTGGAGAAGCTCTGCTGCTCTTGCTCCCCTCTGAAGAGAAAGCCATGCTGGCCCAGCTGCAGGAGAAGAAGGCTCCCATCAATCAGATCCAAGTGAGACACCCTGCATCCACACTCCAGACATAGTCTGACTCACAGTTTACATTCAACATCAATATTTTGCTTGTATCAACATGAACTGGCTAAAAGGTTTCCATGAAAATGACTGCAGCCATACTGAGCATTTATGGCTGAAGTCCATGCTTAGAAATAAACCAAGTTGAATGAGACAATATCATTTCCAATAAGCTAAATGGTTACATATTCTCTAAGGAGCTTGTTAATAGCAACAAAAAGTGTTTAGTTTCTCTGCAGTGTGTTGGGGGTGTATGGGTATTTTTATTTAAAGGGTAAAACATTTATTTCAAAAGAGTAAAATATTTTTTATTGTTTTTTTAACATTTAATTTAAACCTGGTAGCTTGGGAATAGTTTCATTTCAACATGATTTTCTGTCAAATTTATGTTGAGATGTATTTGACAAATTGACATTTTTAGAGTTCCTGTGTAAAAGAGCCCAAATATAAACAATTATTATTTTTTTTTTAATACCATTTGACAAATTTATTTTGTCACCTATATTTTCTTCACACTAGTGTACTAGGCTGTAACTGAGTCTGGTTTAAAAACTTTGACTGGGTTAGGTACCAAATACAACACTGACACTCTGAGGTTTTGAGCATTTACAAGTGTAAGAAGCAGAGTTTGATATGAGGTGATTTTGTTCTAATTTGGCCATTCTAAATGTTCATAGGTTTTAAGTAGAGCTGTTTTAACCTGACAGAAAATATTGAATATTTTTATTTGGATCCATTAAACTGAAGGATCTGCCCAACCTTAACAGTGTGTTTTCATAATTTATAAACTGTATTCCTCACAGTAGAATTGCTTAAAATTAAAACAGCATTATTTTTCAAATTTTCTTGAAGCTGTGAATTAGAGCTGTGTCCATACCCACAACTCAACTGAATCTGTGTGTTGATTTCAGGTGAATCCAGAAAAAGTGCACAGTGTGCAGCAGAAGCTGGAGGCCTTCCTGGCCCAGGAGATGGAGCAGAAAGAAAGAGCCCAGAGGTGTTTTGTTTCTTACCTGCGCTCAGTCTATCTCATGAAAAACAAACAAGTCTTTGACATCTTTCAGCTGCCGATTAGGCAGTATGCTCAGTCTCTGGGCCTTGCTGTTTGCCCTAGGGTGCGCTTCCTCAGTAAAGCCCATGCACAGAAAGCAGAGAATGAGGATGAGGAGCAGTCTGATGAAGAGGAAGAACTCCAGAGCTTTAAGGTTCAGCTGAGTAACAAGATGCCCTGTGAAGTTGTTGAACACGACACAGAAGAAAATGTGGACGAGTCCTCAAAAGCACTTCATGGTGACATTAGTGAAGATGAAGATGATCTTCGGGACTTAGAACTGCTGACTGTCAAAAGAAAGGATGTCTTTGAGCTGTCGGGGCACCCAGAGTGTGTGGAGGACACTTCCCAAGGCCCAAATAACACCAGAAAAGAAACAAAGTTCAAAAAGACCAAAAAGCTCTTAAAGAGAAAATTCCAAATCAATACCAAAATTACTTTTAATGAAGAAGGAGAAGCTGTGCAGCTTTGGCCCCCAGTGCAGCAAACGGTAACTGCTGAGGATGAGGAAGATAATGTTTTAGGCATCAATGTGGCAAAGGCCAGAGACAGGCTTAGACGTGAAGACCAGGAGTTTGACAAGCAAGAGTACAGACGCAAGGTTCAAGCTGAACACAGAAATAAGAGGCTCAAGGCCAAAGAGGCCAGGAGGGAGGCAAGTAAGCGGCAACGAAGGTCTGATGAGGAAAATGTAGCATACTTGGCCTGTCACAGCGGGGGCGAGTTTGACTCCAGCATCTTACCAGATCCCGATCAGTTGCACTCATCAGAAGAAGAGGAGGAGGGTTATGCTAAACAAGAACACATCTGCAACGAGGAGCCTTTAGCGGTGACAAGAAAGAAAGGAAAGCAGCTGAATGATGAGCATACTGGCCTGGACACTGGCCTTTCACTGGCTGAAGATGAAGAGCTGGTTTTACATCTGCTGCGTGGACCAAAGTAGAGACTGACTACCAGGGACTGAAATTCAAACTGATTGAAAACACACTGACTGAATTCAGTTCTGGTTTTAAATATTGTCTGAAAGTATCAAATAAAAGGGCCAGATTCAATGTTTGTTTCTATTTCTGTTAGTCAGACCTTTGGTTAAGCTGTTCAAACTACAGATCATCAGGCTTTCAAGTTTGGGTCACGAAAAGATCACCTACAGATTAGGTCTATACATTTTTTCTCATATATATGCCATATAATAAAATAACAAATCAGGTCCAATATTCCTAGTTTTTCCATTTATTCTTGATTGCTCACTAGTTTTTATCGCTGGTTGTTGTTGAATGCTGGTTTTGTTTAAAATCAATAAATCTAGATATGAGTCATAACTACTGAGTTTGTGATTAAATATATTCAGTGTAATTTTCCCACCTCTGCTGGTAGTTTCTGGACATTAGGCAAGAAACTACCAGAGTGTGCCTATTTTTAGATGAGAAGTTTTGAAGTTATAAAGTCACACCAACCTACCTTGTTGGCTATGTTACTCTGGCCTGTAGCAGAGATGACTTCATATGTTGATTGTTCAAGTTTAGTTTTACTTTTTCTCCAAGTTTAGGAGGGAATGATAAACTAGAACTTTAGGGTACAGAGCTCCAGTTTATGTCTTGATAACTACCATTGATCAAAAGAACAGCAGAGGTTAAATCTGCTTAAAAAATGGGAAATTAAAAATTCCAACTGTTTATTTGCCTTATCTCAGATTAACTAAACTGTCAGATACTATCTACTTTTTTTGCATTGCATTTGTGGAATGTGCTCAGATATACAGTCTCCACTTTCTCTGAAAATAAATCTAAGCTAAATTTACAAAGCTCTTTTCACAGGCACAAAGTATACCATAAAAACAAGACTATATCACACATCGTATAAAAACAAACATAGAAGACCCTGGGAGAACAAATCCGTTTTCAGCTGTTTTTCTAGCTAACAGCAATGGGCTTAAAATAAGCAGAAAAACTGTCTTAAAAAAAACCCCTCAAGTAAACCTAGAAGATAGGTTTACCCTTGCTTTTAAAATACACATGGTGACAGTGTTGTAGCAAAGTCACAAGGTTGTAAAGATATTAGATTTGAATATGTCAAGAATACTTCAAGACAACAAGGTACATTTTATATGTATGTGCAGAGTGCATGTGCCAGCTCTTATGCAGCCTGTTGCGGTTACTCCTGCTCATCTTTTTACATTTTATTTTTGTTAAAGACTTGTGGTAGTGTGGTAGTCGTTATTTTTGTTTTGTAAATGACTCAATATTCAAAGAAAAAAAAACACGTTATATTTTTAAGCATATTCCATCGTTTATTTTAACGGGCTGCGCTCTTTACTTGTAATGCGTCACCTTTCGTTTCCTCGTCTTGTTTTTCTTTTCATAATTGTTTCTACCGGAAAACAAAGCCGGCCACACTTCCGGATCACATGTTATTCGGGTAGAGTGGTGAACGTTGCATTTCAAAACAAAAATACTAAACGCACAGACGATATGACATGTTACATTTCAGGGGTCCATTTTAGTTCGATTATAACAAAGTTATAGTGTAATGGGGTTATAGGCCAAAATCTGCATTTATATTACATTTAGAGGGCGTTAACTGAAGGTTATTGACTACCTTTAATGACCACGACGTTTTATTTTGAACCCCACAGCCGGAAGTCATGTTCGAGGACACGATGCCAGTTGTGAGTGAGCTCTGACACTGAGACGCAGCAGATACACAAGTGTTTGGACTAATTGATCTTAACTGGATTTGGGGACATCATTGATGTCTACATGTTCTACCAAACATGGCAGAGAGAAAGGACAATGAGGTAACATTCGTAACTGACTTAATTTGGAAAAACGAGGTCCATTTTCCCAGAACTTGAAGAACTTATGTTCTTTTCTAAATCATGAACGGAGTTAGAAAAAGCTAAAGTTTTTTTCTATGACGTCCAGAGGAAGAAGTAGCTTTGGTACAAAGGCGAAGTAGTTAAGGGGAGTTGGATAAAAAGCACGGCAATGTTTTAGTACTGCTTCCATCAAGCGTCCACCATGCCCCGCCATATGAACAAAGATATTTCCTGCTCTATGTAAAAATTCTGATTTTAACCGCCAATAGCTGATCATTTTATATCAAACCTTCCTTTTATGAATCTGCATTTAGACCATTGTTTACCCGACTCATATGTGTATGTACCTCTGAAACTGACAGTCTTTTGTGTTGTACCATACTCCACCTATTTTGTGACATGTGATGGCAGGGCTCCACTGAAAAAAACAAAACAAACAAACCAAAAAACTCAAACTCAAGCAAATTTGTTGAAATGCTGTAGAAGCCTGAATGCATAAGTCTACGCTGTTCATATTTACTATTATTCCTAGAGAACTGCAAATACACATTTGACCTTGTAAGATTTTCTTAACATATGCTAATTTTACATCTTTTAGATAAAGCAATAGTTTGCTGACATGGTGCAAATGAACTAAGCGTTCTAACTTTGCAAAGCTATAATTCTGGGGAAGAGCACCACCAAAAAAAATGGACTAATAGCGTTGGGTCATTGTTGTTGGTAAGTTTTGCTGTTTTATAGCATAATCCAGTAACTATGTTACTTTCAGTAGTCATAAATACTGTATTTATAAAACATGACTTATAAAAAATTAAAATAATAAAACCAAAGTGGAAATAAAAACTACATTCAACTAAAAGAGTACAGATTATGAAGTCTGTATGCTATATTGTCCTTCAACAATGATTAGATTTAAATAGAGAAGATGGACGCTAAGGAAATGAGGAATGGAGGGTCAGTGGAGAGCACCGGAGTTGAGCCTTTTTTCATCCAGTGTCAATTATAGAAAGAGAAAAATGCAGGAAGAAAAGATAAAGCCGATAAATTAAAATGAGGTTGATAATTTTCATTTGTCATGCGATTAATTGATTTATTGCCTATTGCGACAGGCCTAAGTATAAGTTAGATTTAGAAAATTCAACATGGCTGCCCAGTCCCTAGAAAGCAGCGCAGGCTGCCGTTATAAATCTTTCTTACCTGCAGACCTGTCTAGCCACTCTTTGTTCAAATGTGGCTGGATGATGGAAGTGCATGAGATTTGTAGTTGAAGGCCAATATCAGGATGTGTAGTTAATAGCCGTTTGACGGGACACTGACTGAACAAAACTTTTTAAGGGTGCTTTCACACCAGCCCTGTTTAGTACGCTTTAATCGAACTCTTGGTCATTTGTCTGGAAAGTCCTGTTCGTTTGGGGATGTGTGAATGTGCAGTTGAACTCTGATTCGAACCAAAAAAATGGACCCTGGTCTGCCTAAAAACCTAGGTCTTTGTTCGGATGAATGAACTCTGGTGCAGACGCAAGCAGACCAGAGCGGCTCCAAAATCAGGAAGCAAACTGTAGTGCTTGGCATTCTGGGTAATCACAACCTAAACAAATATAAGGGTCTATCACTAGAGGGAGAAATTTCTGTAGTCTTTTGACAAAAATGAAGGAGAAAGTCTACTACTGCTAAACTCTGAAGCTACACCATTTTTTTTTTACATTTTGTGAAGAAGGAAGTTACGCTTGTATCGTTTTCCAACGTTTTCATATTGTTTCCTTCAGTAGTTCTTGGTGCAGTGCCACGACAGGAAAGGTGAACAGATTTTTCAAATTGTTTGGATGATTTGATACGGTGCATTGTGAAAGAGAACAGCTTCAGCTGAACGTGTATCAAATGCTGCAATTTTGGTCTCTAATCAAAGAGCAAACAGAGACCTTTGGGGGGCCATAACTGATATTAAAAGAAAAGTAAAATGGAAATATCCATATGTTTGCAGTCGTTACAATAATATGTTATAAGTTCATGGCAATTGCTGGGTTTCAGACACGTGACCTGGATGATGTGCGAAATCCAGATGGAGGTCAGGAAGTGGATTTCTCTGGTTCAAGACAGAGCAAAATGGATAATAGCGAGTATGCTAATGCCCTAAATGAGCTGGCACAGACAAGGTATCTCGAAAAAATCTGCATATATTTAGAATGTGATCCATATTGTCTCGGTAGAATTGTCATATAATCTTGAGGATTTATCCGGCGTCGAGGCGATCTACATAACTATCTATCTTGTGCTGCAGACCTCATATTGTATGACGAGCCAGATGACAGCTTCTGTAAACCCAAATTCATGCTAGAGTTTTTTGTTAATGTTGAGGCATACTGCATTTCTACAATGTTAGTCAACCATTTGCAGCAATCTCCAGAAACCCCATTGAAAACATGGTTCGTGGCCAGAGAGAGTGGAGAAATAGTCACAGCCCAGGTTAACGGTAGAGACCCAGTCTTGGGAATCTACATCACCTGCTGCGCTTAGACAACCTAAAAAATTATAAAGTAAGATGTAAAATGCAGATAGACTCCTATTACTGCAACCCAGAAAAGGAATTAGAGCAAACTTAGAATCCAGAAAAAAATCTTCCAGAACAGGAACATTTAGTTTATATTATTACTTAGAAACTGTGGAGTACTCATTACTTTTACAAATTTAGAGCATACTAAAAAAGTCCAGAGAATACTTATCTAGCAACCTAGAAGTCAAGCATACTTACAATATCCTTGTAAGTATGCTCGACTTACAAGGTTCTGGGTTGTTAGATAACCCAGAACAGGGATTAGAACAAACTTAGAATCCAGAAAGCTACCTCAGCAACTACTTTTTAAACTCCTATTCTTCCAGCCCAGCAAAGGAATCAGACCAGAGGATATTTACTTATACTTATCTAGCAACCCTGAACAGAAGCATCTAGTTTACATACGTTGGATCAACATTATTAGATTCTTTTTGGTCTTTTGCTCTTTTCTTTGGTTTATTTTGTTTGTATTTCCTTTTAATTCATGTAAAGCACTTTGAATTGCCTTGTTGCTGAAAATGTGCTATATAAATAAAATTACCTTACCTTCTAAGTAACTGTCCAATAAAATATTAGAAAATACAATTTAAACGATTTGAGCCTTACCTGTTAGAACGTGGGCGCTGCAAACTCTGGCATTGTTAGTTTCCACACCTCCTGTTTGTAGCTGTAGATTGTTGATCCACTTTTCTTGTCTTTGTTCAGTAAGATTTTTCAAAATTAACTGCCTTGTGACCAACTACCTTTGGAACACAAAAATAAAGTTTATCTTTCTGTCTGTTAGAACAGAAAGATAATAGACAGGCATTTTGTGTCGTCAAAATGGCTGACAACACAATCAGGCATTTTGAAAACTGAAACTGAAAAGAATGAGAACATCGATTGTACCAGAGAGCCATTCGTGTTAGTATACACCAACAAAAACACCACGTTAGCTTGGTGTTTTTATTGACTTGCAATAGGCTTAGATGCAACATCATGTATTTTGTGCTTCCCATTACAAGGTGGAGGAGGCAGACCAGATCTTCCTGCTCATGAAGGAGGACTATCGGATATCTAGGAATGTGCGTCTAGCATGGTTTCTCAAGAATTTGAATCAGATCATCTGGCCAGCCTCTACATCTGAATTGGTAAGTTAGGTCATCTTCACAAATAGGTCATGTTTTGTGCCTGAGTTTCTCCCTAATCTGTTTTCACATGTTTTCTGTGCCTGTGTGATAAAATCGCACGCGGGATGGGTGCGATCCACTGGGCCAATCACACAGTAAAAAACTGTGGGGTATAAATGACTCTGTCACAAGGAAATACTTAATCTTTTAACATATCAGAATCAAGTGATCAACCACAGGACTTTGAAACAATTTTTTAAACAATTTTTTATTTTAAAGAAAGAACCAGACTTGCCAAGCTGGTCACGTTACATATCACTATCAAACCTTTTGAATTTAATTACTGTATTTTCCGCACTATAAGGCGCACCTAAAAACCTTCAATTTTCTCAAAAGCCGAGAGTGCGCCTTATAATCCGGTGCGCCTTATATATGGACCAATATTGAGCCACAACAGGTCTCGCAACTACGGTAAGCAGCAGCCGACTTCATTTTCCCACGTAGAAGAAGAAGCTCGCGGTGCACGCTGGGTTTTGTGTAAAGACCCCAAAATGGCCCCTATGAAGAGACACGCTTACGACGCAGAGTTTAAGCTCAAGGCGATCAGTCAAGCAGTAGAACACGGGAATAGAGCAGCAGCGAGAGAATTTAACATGAACGAATCAATGGTGCGGAAGTGGATATATATTGTGATTGCACTAACATTTGATTTACCGTAACAGTATCAGACTGTTTTTTATGTGTTTATTGAATCGAGGAAAAGTTCCCCTCCACTATATGTTATACCTTGCTGTTGTTAAAAGATAAACTGTGTCACGAAAATACCACGTCACTTACTTTACCTCGGGGAAAATAATAAAACAGCTGTTTATTCATTTTGGGAATGAACGGAATTTTCAGAACGCTGGTTTGTAATCTATTAATAAAGTTTGACTGACCTATCTGACTATTTTGTTGACATTCCCTTTAGCGCAGTTCCATCTAATGGATGCATAACGTAACCCCAGCCTCTACTGTAGCGTCTATTCTATGCACCTTATAATGCGGTTCTCCTTATATATGAAAAAAGTTTTAAAATAGGCCATTCATTGAAGGTGCGCCTTATAATGTGGTGCGCCTTATAGTGCGGAAAATACGGTACTCTCTTCCAGCTATATTGCATCTTTATTCTGACACTAAAAAAACTATTCTACGGAGCCTGTAAGGGGACATTGAGAAAAAAAAAGCAATCCCAACTTTTCTCTCAATCTCGGGAAACCTTCTCGAGATCCCAAATTAATTTCTAGAAATCCCGAGAAACTTTTTTGATGAAAGATACTGAAGGTAGTGGAAAAAATAGGTGGAATCACCCTTTATCCATTTTCTGAATTGGAAGCTTCAATCGGACACGAACTTCATATTCATATCTCTTAGCATAATATTCTCATCTAGACTGTAGTCTAGAGATGTCCCAGATGGCAAACATGGTGAATGGTCCATCTCAACATGGTGACCTTCTCCATCTCTCCTCTATGACGATAGATATATTTCAAAACATATCCTCCGCTCCGTTTGTTGTTTTTTTCCAAGCTCATTTTTACAACAGTGCTGTGTAGGCTACTTCTACCGGCTTGAACAGGCAGCCTGTTGATTAGTTCGAACACTGCTGCCACCTGGTGACCGGAGGCTGTTGATCAGTTAAGCATAAATACAGACAATTATAAAATACTGCTTCTTGCACCTCACTATTTGAGAAGTATTGCTGTAGGGGAACAGATAAGAATTGATCCTAAGTAGTGAGTTTAGTCCAATTTGGCTGGAATCTGTGGAATTTAGGGGCAAATTTATGGCAACAGCGTCACAGGTGACTTCACCCCACCACCAAGCCCACCTCCGCCACAGAAACTGCCAGTGTTGTAAACCAAGTTACACCAACAAAGGGTTCTGATTTCCCCCAGAAAACGTACTAAGCCCGGTCCACCAGCGGTACGCTGTGTTTTTGTATTAAAAGATGTGACGTTCACAAGAAATGTGGTGGAGAAAACATGGCACAACAGTGACATTACTAAGAACAGGATGTCCGTCCAAAATCGATGAGAAGACAAGAAGAAAACTGGTCAGGGAGGCTGCTGACAGCAACACTGAAGGAGCTGCAAAAATTTCTGACAAATACTGGCTGTGCAGTACATGTGACAAATTTCTCCCGTCTTCTTCATATTTCTGGGCTTATGGAAAAAATAGGTGGAAGGCAAAGGTGTGGAATAGGTGTAGGCAAAGAAACACATCAAAGCTCGGCTTAATTTGGCAAAAACACATCTGAAATCTCCTGAACACATGTGGGAAAATGTGTTATGGTCTGATGAAACCAAGGTTGAACTTTTTGGACATAATTCCAAAAGGTATATTTGGCGCAAAAACAACACTGCTTATTACCAAAAGAACACCATATCTACAGTGAAGCATGGTGGTGGCAGCATCATGCTTTGGGGCTTGTTTTCTTCAGCTGGAACTGGGGCCTTAGTCAGGGTGGACGGAATTATGAACAGTACCAAATATCAGTCGGTGTTGGCACAAAACCTTCGGCATTCCGTTAGAAAGCTGAAGTTGAAGAGGAACTTCATCTTTCAAGATGACAATGACCCAAAGCACACATCTACATCAACAAAAGAATGGCTTCACCGGAATAAGATTAAGGCTTTGGAACGGCCCAGCCAGAGTCCAGACCTGAATCCCATCGAACATCTGTGGGGTGATCTGAAGAGGGCTGTGTACAGGAGATCCCCTTGCAATCTATTGGATTTGGAGTGGTTTTGCAAAGAAGAGTGGGTAAATATTGCCACATCAACATGCGCCACTCTGATAGACTCCTACCCAAAAAGACTGAGTGCTGTAATAAAAGCCAAACGTGCTGCAACAAATTATTAGTTTAAGGGCGTGCATATTTATGCAACCAGGTTATTGTAAGTTTTTTATTTAGTATTTTCCTCCCTGAAAGATATCTGTTTGCTTTTCAATTGCATCGAACAGGTTATAGGTCACATTAAAGGTGGAAAAAGTTGTGAAAATATTTGTCTTGCTGTCATTTTTTTTACATCACAAAAACCTGGCATTTGAACACACACACACACATATATACACGTATATATATACAGTAAATACATATACAGTATATATATATAGTGGTTAACGAACCAGCGCTAATCTCATCATGCAGGTTCAGCCCAGTGAGGAGCTTTCGCGCTCGCCTCTTAGTCATGTATCACGCAGGTTTTATATTTTATTAGTCAAATTTGAAGCACTGTGCATCTCTGAGCAGTGCAGCAAATTTGACTCATCCAGGGCTGGTTTGGCAGAATTTGACTTAGGGGCCCCTCTTGTTGCTAAAACCATCAGCACCTCTAACAGCTTCGTAGATTTAGTGAAATCTGGAAGAGGGGGGGTAGTCGGTTTTGTGACTGCAGTGACAGCAAGCTAGACATACAGTAAATAAGTAAAGTACAGTGATATATTTGTTTTCTCCTCTTTTCCGTCAACATGGAAGACTACATTTCTACACTTAAACAGTTTTCTAAAGTGGATTTTCAATTGAAGCAGGAGATATTAACTGAAGGAAGATCAACACCGGAGCTGAAAGGTTTGCTTCGAGACACTTTGTTGATTCTCAAACGGAGTAGTATGCAAGAAAAGACATGCCGAGGATAGACTTGACTTTGGATGAACGGATATTTTTGTGCAGAATTGGGGGTGCATGTATTTCATTTATAAATAAAGATAAGATGGCAATAAGATGTTTTTGTTTAGCTTTTTAATGAAATGTGCGTTTTAATTTGTATGTCTAAAGAATTCAGTAAAGTAGAAGCCATAGATAATCTACCACAGCAATCATTTATTAATAAAACATTAAGCCTAAAACATACTACTACAACAGACTGAATGTTCTGTTCTGTGTGCAAAATTCTTGAATGTTTTTTTTGGTGTTAAATCCTAAAACATGAAGCGGCATTGTTTGTCAGTTGCTATGGCAACGAGTCTGTATGTAGCTTGGCC